>NC_058081.1:715908235-716125895 GCF_014858855.1 Bufo gargarizans
TACATTAACATAGTAACATTATATATATATATATATATATATATATATATATACTGAACTGAGTATGTCTTATTATTTTAAAGTTAAGATATAACTTTTATTTATTTCTTACTAAAATAAATGAGACACTAAAGTAAAGTGAACTACTGTGCTATATGGGAGGGAGGACAGGGTCTATATGCACATAAATGGTCTAGTATAGTTCCTTGTATACAGGGGTGGTGGTGGGGGGGCCTAATAATGAGGCAAGTAACTCTCCCTAAGTGCTCACCCTGTGTCACCTAGTCTATGGGCAGGAAATCCTTAAGGGCTGTAATCGGGGCACTCGACCTTAAAAGGACGACCCCCAGCCTCTGGAACCTCGGGCCTTTGCTAGAGTTCCTTAAACTCTTACCTCCCTAGTAGATCTTGTCTGTACCATCATCCGACGTGTTTCGCCAAGTAAAGAATTGGCTCTTCAGGGACATGGATATCTGAGCACCATAAGCAGTGGCTGTGCTCCGTTTGTATGTTGCGGAGGGTGCAATGTTTGGCCATCGTGCTGCCTTCCATGCCATCGGGTCTCCCCTACAGCTGCATGGGGACCCGATGGCACCGCCGCCCGCCGGATAAGGTAAACTTTACATTTTTTGGGGGGAAAACTTTATTTTTTCTACTTTTTTCTTCACTTTTTTTTGTCCCATTTTGGGACTTGAACTTTTGGGGGTCTGATCCCCTTTGCAATGCATTCCAATACTTCTGTATTCGAATGCATTGGCTGTATGAGAAATTCAGTCTGTATTACTCATACAGCTTCCGGGGCCTGTGAGATCCAGGGGGCTGGATCTCACAGGCTCTTCACCGGAAGGCAGCGCAGATGCCTCAAGAAGGCATCGCGCTGCCTTCCATGCCATCGGGTCTCCCCCACAGCCCCATGGGGACCCGATGGCACTGCTGCCGCCGCCCGCACCATAAAAAGCCGCAAACCGCAGGTCTGAATTGACCTGCGGTTTGCGGCGATCGCCGACACGGGGGGAAACAGGACCCCCCCGCGCATTTAGCCGAGGTGCCTGCTCAATGATTTGAGCAGGCACCTTGTTCAGATCACCGCCCGCCGGGCGGCAGTGATCGGAACAACACATGACGTACCGGTGCGTCATGTGTCCGTAAGGGGTTAAGAATGCTATTATTTTCCTTTATAACCATGTTATTATAAGGGAAAATAATACAGTAAATTGACTTTAATCAATTTACTAACATCATCTTCTAGCAACCATGCATGAAAATCGCATCGCATCTGCACTTGCTTGCGGATGCTATGCAATTTTCACACAGCCCCATTCCTTTCTATGGGGCCTGCGTTGCGTCAAAAACGCAGAATATAGAACATGCTGCGATTTTCACGCAACGCACAAGTGATGCGTGAAAATCACCGCTCATCTGCACAGCCCCATTGAAGTGAATAGGTCCGGATTTAGTGCGGGTGCAATGCGTTCACCTCACGCATTGCACCCGCGCGGAATTCTCGCCCATGTGAAAGGGACCTTTTAGAGCAGGTCATTACAGATGCAGTGATACCAAATATGTCTATTTTTTTATTCTATTTTTAACAATTTTTAGGTAACTAAATTGGGGGAAAGAGTGCCTAATTTTTATATGTAAAACTTTTTTTATTTTTTTATAAAACACTTTTTTTTTAAAGTTTTTATTTTACACTTTTTGTCCCCATAAGTGAAACAAGACCTCTGGCGGACATTTAACATAAGTTTTTGTTTTGCTTTTTTTTACTAATAATTTCGCCTGTAATTTGGGCTGACATAGTAGCCCCAGTTACAGGGGGAATACACCCCCCAGAGAGGCTGTACAGTATTATACAGCGCCGTACAGCCTCAGTGCAGGGCTGATCGAGGTCTATGGAAGAGCCGGCAGCTCCTGCATTCTCCAGGCCGGAGGGTCACATGATTGTAGGGCTGAGACAGGTGGCACATAGCGCTTCCTCAGGAGCATACAAAGAGCCTGTTCAGCACTGTGTATACAGCGATCTAGAAGACAGGAACATGGAGGAACGGTCTCTTCCTTCTCTATGTAGTGTCCTGCTGTCACTAACAGCGGGCCCCTGCTCAGCAGCTGCACATTTAGCGTGCAGCTGCCATCTCTGAATCTATGCTCTAAAATGTCCATTCAAAGATAAATCACAACCCCAGGGTGTTTATAGTCAATGGGCGGTTGGATAGTGGTTAAGTCACACACTTAGGCCTCATGCACACAACAGTTTTTTTTCACGGTCCGCAAAAACGGGGTCCATAGGTCCGTGATCCGTGACCGTTTTTTCGTCCGTGGGTCTTCCTCGATTTTTGGAGGATCCACGGACATGAAAAAAAAGTTGTTTTGGTGTCCGCCTGGCCGTGCGGAGCCAAACGGATCCGTCCTGAATTACAATGCAAGTCAATGGGGACGGATCCGTTTGATGTTGACACAATATGGTGCCATTTCATACGGATCCGTCCCCATTGACTTTCAATGTAAAGTCTGGAGTTCTTTTATACCATCGGATTGGAGTTTTCTCCAATCCGATGGTATATTTTAACTTGAAGCGTCCCCATCACCATGGGAACGCCTCTATGTTAGAATATACTGTCGGATATGAGCTACATCGTGAAACTCAGATCCGACAGTATATTCTAACACAGAGGCGTTCCCATGGTGATGGGGACGCTTCTAGTTAGAATACACTACAAACTTTGTACAAGACTGCCCCCTGCTGCCTGGCAGCACCCGATCTCTTACAGGGGGATATGATAGCACAATTAACCCCTTCAGGTGCGGCACCTGTTTGAATATCGTTGGTGGCACAGTGTGCGCCCCCCATCGGGCCCCCCTTCCTCCCTCTAGTGTAATAAATCGTTGGTGGCACAGTGTGCGCCCCCCATCGGGCCCCCCCTTCCTCCCTCTATTGTTATAAATCGTTGGTTGGTGGCACAGTGTGCGCCCCCCATCGGGCCCCCCATCGGGCCCCCCCTTCCTCCCTCTATTGTTATAAATCGTTGGTGGCACAGTGTGCGCCCCCCATCGGGCCCCCGTCCTCCCTCTAGTGTAATAAATCGTTGGTGGCACAGTGTGCGCCCCCCATTGGGCCCCCCTTCCTCCCTCTATTGTTATAAATCGTTGGTTGGTGGCACAGTGTGCACCCCCCATCGGGCCCCCCCTTCCTCCCTCTATTGTTATAAATCGTTGCTGGCACAGTGTGCGCCCCCCATCGGCCCCCCTCCCTCTATAGCAGTAACAACATTGGTGGCCAGTGTGCGGCCTCCCGTCTCCCCCCCCCCCCCGATCATTGGTGGCAGCGGAGTTCCGATCGGAATCCCTGTTTAATCGCTGGGGCTCCGATCGGTAACCATGGCAACCAGGACGCTATTGCAATAGTACAATAGTAGAAGATTCATAGTTACCTGCTTGCTGCTGCGATGTCTGTGTCCGGCCGGGAGCTCCACCTACTGGTAAGTGACAGGTCTGTGCGGCGCATTACTAAAGAACTGTCACTTACCAGTAGGAGGAGCTCCCGGCCGGTCACAGACATCGCAGCAGCAAGCAGGTAAGTATGAATCTTCTACTGTTGTACTAATGCTAAGTAACTATGGCAACCAGGGCTGCAGTAGCTTCCTGGTTGCCATGGTTACCGATCGGAGCCCCAGCGATTAAACTGGGACTCTGATCGGAACTCCGCTGCCACCAATGATCGGGGGGGGGAGATGGGAGGCCGCACACTGGCCACCAATGTTGTTACTGCTATAGAGGGAGGGGGGCCGATGGGGGGCGCACACTGTGCCACCAACGATTTATAACAATAGAGGGAGGAAGGGGGGGCCCGATGGGGGGCGCACACTGTGCCACCAACGATTTATAACAATAGAGGGAGGAAGGGGGGCCTGATGGGGGGCGCACACTGTGCCACCAACGATTTATAACAATAGAGGGAGGAAGGGGGGTCCCGATGGGGGGCGCACACTGTGCCACCAACGATTTATAACAATAGAGGGAGGAAGGGGGGGCCCGATGGGGGGCGCACACTGTGCCACCAACGATATTCAAACTGGAGAGGGGGGGGGCTGCCCCCTGCTTCCTGGCAGCCCTGATCTCTTACAGGGGAATATGATAGTACTATTAACCCCTTCAGGTGCCGCACCTGAAGGGGTTAATTGTGCTATCATATCCCCCTGTAAGAGATCGGGTGCTGCCAAGCAGCAGGGGGCAGTCTTGTACAAAGTTTGTAGTGTATTCTAACTAGAAGCATCCCCATCACCATGGGAACGCCTCTGTGTTAGAATATACTGTCGGATATGAGTTTTCACGAAGTGAAAACTTAGATCTGAAAAAGCTTTTATGCAGACGGATCTTCGGATCTGTCTGTATGAAAGCAACCTACGGCTACGGATCACGGACACGGATGCCAATCTTGTGTGCATCCGTGTTCTTTCACGGACCCATTGACTTGAATTGGTCCGTGAACCGTTGTCCGTCAAAAAAATAGGACAGGTCATATTTTTTTGACGGACAGGATACACGGATCACGGCCTCGGCTGCAAAACTGTGCATTTTCCGATTTTTCCACTGGGTCCGCGAAAAATTGACTTTCAATGGGTCCGTGAAAAAAAACGGAAAACGGCACAACGGCCACGGATGCACACAACGGTCGTGTGCATGAGGCCTTAAGACCAACACACGCTTTCGATCAAACACTCGCACACTCACAAACTCAAAATTGTATTCAAACGTTATTCACAGACAACTCCAAACCAGACTGCTGATTTTTCTTCATCTGGATTCAAAGGCAAAATTTGGGATCATTTTATTTATTTTAAAGATTTTGAGAAATTGAGTTTCCTTTTAAATATGGCATAAAGTAAATCTGCTAACTCACAAATATATTAGATGTTGATAACATCTGAAAGCCTTGTTCTCCCTCCATATGACAAAGAAAATTGGGAGAAAGATCTAGGTTCTGTTTAATAAAATTGGATTGGGCTGCTTTGCTGAATTTTACCAAAAAAATCCACTTTTTGAAGAATTACTTTGTCACAAAGTGTATTTATTTGCAATTAGTAGGTGCAATGACAGGGTGCGGCGTTTGTCATTGTACCCCTCAGATGCCGCGTTCATGAATGATCGGCATCTGATAGTAAAAATGCAGTGTAAAAAACATTATCTATTTTCTCTGCCGCCAGCTTGATTGAAGGTCTGGTGCAAAATCTCGTGCAGCCGCAATGACGCCATCACGCCGTCCGGCGTATTGACGTCACACGTCGCCGCACACGGGATTTCTGCTGAGACCTTCAATCTGGATGGTGGCGGGCAGCCAGTTGCGAGCAAATGGATCAAGTAAGTATAATTTTAAATTTTTTTAAAAACTATTTTAGGTTGAATCGATTCGCTACTGCGAAGCACGAGGAAATTCAGCTTTGCAGTGAATGAAATTTATCCTGAAATTCGGATCAAAGTCCACTTTCGCTCAACACTATTCATCAGGATAACTGGAATAGGATATTGAGTTAGATCCTCTCTGTATTTGTTTTGGTTGCAGTGTATTTCCCAGATGCATATAGTGCTTAGGGCTAACTTATATCCCTGTAAAGGGGGTTTGATGTGGGAAGGATTAGGGGGGTCTTATGCATGTTATGTGAAAATGTGTTGAGTTTAATCATTTTTGGGAGGGAGTCTGCAGTTTTGTTGTAGAAATTAGTATTTCTCACATCAAAATTCAGAAAGCCTCTTACCTGTATCCTGGAATTGGAAAATGAGGACTCATGTCCTAAAGTGGAAACATTGTGATTTCTAGAGATCGGTGTCTTTTTAGGAAAAAGATTCTTACAAATTGTAAAAGTGAGATTTCCCTAACCCTGGATAATTGGAAATCAAACCTGTATACTGTAGATATATAAAGCTTGAGAAAACTGCATCTCTTAAAGAGTAACTAAACCTTTATATGAAGTTGTCCCTAATAAAACTATTTCCAATATACTTTATTAATCAATTTTCTATTTTATTATACCTGTACTTCCCTAAAGTGCACCATTCCCTGTGTGCTTAAACCACAGATCTCCGTACACCGCTCACAGATCAATGGTGCACGGTCTGGAGTACGGAATACACTTTTTATCAATGGGCAGCAGCAGCGCTGTGAGTACGAGCAGGAGCGCATATTGCTGCTCCTGCCGTGCTCCCCGTGCTCCACTCAGATAATCCTGGCATAGTACATTGCTACATGGGTGCTATTCTAGGAGTTAGTAATCCTCCAGGGAGCATATTGCTGCACCTGCCAATACTCCCCATGCTCCACTCAGCTAATCCTGGCATAGTACATGGGTACCCATGTGCTATGCCAGGAGTTAGTAATCCTCCAGGGAGCATATTGATGCTCCGGCCCGTACTCACAGCGCTGCTGCCGCCCATTGATAAAATGTGTACTCCATGTAATGAACAATTTGAGAAAAAAAAGGAAATGGATCGCACATCCACTGCAAATGCTATGATCTCATCCCTGCATATCTGCAGGAGACAGCACTGAATAGCGATTGTGTACCACCTCCATGCTACATGCTAAATGAGGCATTAGTGTACATTTTGATCAAAAGGCATAAGCCCACTCACCACGTCAAGGTCGCCTCAATGAGTGGGTCCTAACCCAAAATTGGCGCGGCGCTGCACGGCGACCACCAGCGCTGTGGCGCCATCCCGGCCGGCGGCGTGACCCAGTGGCCAAACAGCACCCCTGCTGTCTGACCATGCCAGTACACATGCGCTATTTAGTGCTGTCTCCTGCAGAAATGCAGGGATGAGATCATAGCATTTGCAGTGGATGTGCGATCCATTTCCTTTTTTTTCTCAAATTGTTCATAAAATGTGTACTGTCAGCGGTGTACGGAGGTCTGAGTTTTAAGCACACAAGGAATGGTTCACTTTAGGGAAGTAAAGGTATAATAAAAATTAAAAATGTATTATTAAAGTATATTGAAAATAGTTTTATTAGGGACAACATATTAAAAATTCATATAGAGGTTTAGTTACTCTTTAAAGGGAACCTGCCATCAACTTTAAGCTGACCTCACTGAGGGCAGCATAAAGTAGTGACAGAAATGCTGATGTCAGCCGTGTGTCACTCATCAGCTAAAAGTAAGTGGTTGCGGAGAACCAGCGTCATAATCATTGCAGCCCAGGCCTTGAAAAGAGTCAAATCTACCTGAGAAGAGTCCTGGTTATTCATGAGCTCCTGCTCTCCCCGACCATCTGCTGATGATTGGCAGTTCTCTGCTAGAGAGAGACAGAGAAAACTCGGTATTAGACTGTCAGGCATCAGCTGGTGGGAGGGAGAGCAGGAATTCATGAATGATCAGGACTCTTCTCAGGTGGCCGTGACTCTTTTCCAGGCCCAGTCTGCAATGATTGTGATGTTGGTTCTCGGCAACCGCTTACTTTTAACTTATAAATGACAGAACGCTGAAATCATGTTAGTATGGGCAGCATAAAGTTGATGACAGGTTCCCTTTAAGGCTGAAGGTTTTAATATTTTTTTTCTCCCTCTCCCTTTAGGGTGGGATCATTTTGTGGATTTTTGTGGGTAGATATAACGGAATATGAATAAAAAATGACATGGGGCCTGATTTATCATACCATCACTCCAGAATTCTGGGTTCAAAAAGTTACAAAATGTGGCTTTTGCAACTTTTATGGCTCAATTGCACAAAAGTTGTGCATTTACTCCAGTACTCCAATTTATAAAAAAAATATGGGAGAAAAGTGGGCATGGTTAGCTATGTTAATGATTTTTATTCCATATTTATTACTGAGACTTTATTACTGGACTGACCCCCCTCCCGCTACACGTTTATGTACAAACCGGATTCCCAAAAAGTTGGGACACTAAACAAATTGTGAATAAAAACTGAATGCAATGATGTGGAGATGGTAAATGTCAATATTTTATTTGTAATAGAACGTAGATGACAGATCAAACGTTTAATCCGAGTAAATGTATAATTTTAAAGGACAAATACGTTGATTCAAATTTTCACGGTGTCAACAAATCCCCAAAAAGTTGGGACAAGTAGCAATAAGAGGCTGGAAAAAGTAAATTTGAGCATAACGAAGAGCTGGAAGACCAATTAACACTAATTAGGTCAATTGGCAACATGATTGGGTATAAAAAGAGCTTCTCAGAGTGGCAGTGTCTCTCAGAAGCCAAGATGGGTAGAGGATCACCAATATCAGAAAGGTGTTACCCAGCGAAAAATTGCAAAGACTTTGCATCTATCATCATCAACTGTGCATAACATCATCCGAAGATTCAGAGAATCTGGAACAATCTCTGTGCGTAAGGGTCAAGGTCGTAAAACCATACTGGATGCCCGTGATCTCCGGGCCCTTAAACGACACTGCACCACAAACAGGAATGCTACTGTAAAGGAAATCACAGAATGGGCTCAGGAATACTTCCAGAAACCATTGTCATTGAACACAATCCACCGTGCCATCCGCCGTTGCCAGCTAAAATTCTACAGTGCAAAGAAGAAGCCATTTTTAAGCAAGATCCGCAAGCTCAGGCGTTTTCACTGGGCCAGGGATCATTTAAAATGGAGTGTGGCAAAATGGAAGACTGTTCTGTGGTCAGACGAGTCACGATTCGAAGTTCTTTTTGAAATCTGGGACGCCATGTCATCCGGACCAAAGAGGACAAGGACAACCCAAGTTGTTATTAACGCTCAGTTCAGAAGCCTGCATCTCTGATGATATTGGGTTGCATGAGTGCGTGTGGCATGGGGAGCTTGCATGTCTGGAAAGGCACCATCAATGCAGAAAAATATATTCAGGTTCTAGAACAACATCTGCTCCCATCGAGACATCATCTCTTTCAGGGAAGACCCTGCATTTTTCAACAAGATAATGCCAGACCACATTCTGCATCAGTCACAACATCATGGCTGCGTAGGAGAAGGATCCGGGTACTGAAATGGCCAGTCTGCAGTCCAGATCTTTCACCTATAGAGAACATTTGGCGCATCATAAAGAGGAAGGTGCAACAAAGAAGGCCCAAGACGATGGAACAGTTAGAGGCCTGTATTAGACAAGAATGGGAGAGCATTCCTTTTTCTAAACTTGAGAAACTGGTCTCCTCAGTCCCCAGACGTCTGTTGAGTGTTGTAAGAAGAAGGGGAGATGCCACACAGTGGTGAAAATGGCCTTGTCCCAACTTTTTGGGGATTTGTTGACACCATGAAATTCTGATTCAACATATTTTTCCCTTAAAATGGTACATTTTCTCAGTTTAAACTTTTGTTCCGTGATTTATGTTCTATTCTGAATAAAATATTAGAAGTTGGCACCTCCACATCATTGCATTCAGTTTTTATTCACGATTTGTATAGTGACCCAACTTTTTTGGAATCCGGTTTGTACATACTGTATATTTATTCATCATGATAAATAAAGACATGTAGATAAATATAATGACAGTAACATCACTTTGTGGGTGGGATACAAATGGTGATGTTGTACAGGATAGGATATCTGAATTTACTATAAGGTTCCTACTGCCCCATTCTGCCTTTGTCTTATTGGGATGCACTGGTGTTCATTACTTTTTGTATCTCTTTTACATTCTAAATGTGACAGTTCTTGAATTTAGTCACCAAGAAATCTAATACAGAATGAACGCCGTGAAGCAGATTTATCTTCTCCTCATCTGTCAAGGTAAGTAGTCTCACAATTACATAATAATTCGATATAATGAGATTCTGTGACTCCAGCCTCTTGTCTTGCTGATTGTTTCCAGGCTTCTATCTGGGTTCTGTATGTCAGAGGTGGAAGTTCCCTTATGAAATCACTGCTCTGATCGGCTCCTGTGTGGAGATTCCTTGTACATATCATCCTGCCAGGACCTCAGAGACGTCCCACACTGTGTGGTACTTATACAAGTATATGTCGAGAGAACTAGAGATCCTAAACACCAGGGACTCATCTTCAGTAATGGCAGAATACAGAGACCGGACCTCACTGGTACCAGGAGAGAACAGCTGCACCCTGAGGATAGACCCTGTGAGAGGAGATGATGGAGACAATTATTATTATCCAGGAGACAGAATTCTAGATGCATTCTGGACACAATCTAGAAGAATTCATCTCCGTGTCACAGGTAAATATTAGTGTTGAGCACAAATATTCGAAAAGCAAATTTCTATCTCGAATTCTAACTTCGAGAATTTGCGAATATTTAGTATATAGTGCTATATATTTTTTTACATCTGAAGTCATGATTCCTCCCTGCTTAAGGCCTCTTTCACACTTGCGTTGTCCGTATCCGGCGTGTACTCCACTTGCCGGAATTACTCGCCGGATCCGGAAAAACGCAAGTGTACTGAAAGCATTTGAAGACGGATCCGTCTTCAAAATGCGTTCAGTGTTACTATGGCAGCCAGGACGCTATTAAAGTCCTGGTTGCCATAGTAGGAGCGGGGAGCGGGGGAGCGGTATACTTACAGTCCGCGCGGCTCCCGGGGCGCTCCAGAATGACGTCAGAGCGCCCCATGCGCATGGATGACGTGCCATGCGATCATGTCATCCATGCGCGTGGGGCGCCCTGACGTCACTCTGGAGCGCCCCAGGAGCCGCACGGACGGTAAGTATGCTGCTCCCCCGTTCCCCACTACACTTTACCATGGCTGTCAGGACTTTAGCGTCCCGGCAGCCATGGTAACCATTCAGAAAAACCTAAACGTCGGATCCGGCAATGCGCTGATACAACGTTTAGCTTAAGGCCGGATCCGGATCAATGCTTTTCAATGGGCATTTATTCCGGAGCCGGCCTTGCGGCAAGTCTTCAGGATTTTTGGCCGGAGCAAAAAGCGCAGCATGCTGCGGTATTTTCTCCGGCCAAAAAACGTTCCGTTCCGGAACTGAAGACATCCTGATGCATCCTGAACGGATTTCTCTCCATTCAGAATGCATTAGGATAAAACTGATCAGGATTCTTCCGGCATAGAGCCCCGACGACGGAACTCTATGCCGGAAGAAAAGAACGCAAGTGTGAAAGAGCCCTAAATTGCTTTTGGGCCAATGACTCATTGGCCCAGAAGCAAGAAGCAGGGAGGATTAATGGCGAATATTCAAAAAACTAATATATAGCACTATATTCTATAGTGATATATATATTCGTTTTTGACCCACACCTGTATTGATTGCGTAATATTTGCATATTAAGCGATCATTACCTTACCGGTTTTTGAGTAAAAATAAAATGGATGAAGAATATAACGAATATTCGAATTTGTGAATATTCAACAAATATTCTATAAAATATTCGTGAAATATTGCGAATTTGAATATTGCCCCTGCCGCTTATCACTAGTAAATAGATAAAATAACTGATACCAGGAACCGCTGGAAATCTCCTCACGTGTGTTGTATCATTGTATTCACTAGTCACATAGTCATTTCTATTGGATACTAGCAGAAGGACCCGGATTCGCACGGGTATATTACATTTATTTTATTTTATGTTTCAGTGTGTCGCAAAAAGATATCAACAGTATCCCCATAACAGTGACCTCTACAGTACCCACCCCTTTAACAATGACCTCCACAGTGCCTGCCCCTTTAACAGTGACCTCCACAGTGTCCACTTCTTTAACAGTGATCTAAACAGTGGCCGCCTCTTTAACAGTGCCCACCCCTTTTACAGCGACCTTCACAATGGCCGCCGCTTGAACAATGACCTCTACAGTTCCAGCCCCTTTAACAATGACCTCAACTAAAGCTATAGCCTTTTATTACGGGTTAAATGAGGGATGAAAAAAAATTCAAACCTGGAATATCTACATTCAAGTCTGACCACTTACCTCCAGACTACAACCGTAAAATATTGACAACTGTTTTTTCTATACTTAGAAAGCTAACACATATCACAAGTTTGGATATAGTCATATATTGTGCTTGAGCTAAACTTGATGGTTAATGCATTAAGTAAAGAATGGCAAGAAAAAGATAACTACATTTTCAATGGATTTCAAAGGCTTTTGTCATGAGATGGCCGAGATACAGTAACACTGTGACATCTGTTTTCAGAGTCAATTTTAGCTAAGCTACATCTGTATATTAGCTTTCTAAACATAGAAATTAACTCTTCTCATTAAAGTAAGGCTATATTAAGTAGTTGTCATGGAACCATGAACCAGACGTACAACAGAGATGAGTGGAAATAAGAAGGCTTTATTGGAAATCAAGCCGTAGCAAAAGTCCAAACGGATGGCTAAACCGAAGCAGGGTCTTGCGTAGACAGAGGTCAGGAACCAGGAGGGTGGTCAGACGAAGCCAGGATCAGGAACCAACGGGGTAGTCAGACGAAGCCAGGATCAGGAACCAACGGGGTAGTCAGACGAAGCCAGGATCAGGAACCAACGGGGTAGTCAGACGAGGCCAGGATCAGGAACCAGAAGCAACAGCAGTCTTAGAAGCATGTGAACACAGGAGGACCAAGCAAGGAACTGAAGCCACAGACCTTCTATATATATGAGCTAGGCATCCAGCTCCTCCCAGTGGGAAGGAGAAGCCGCAGGGTGGGAGGCTACAAGAAACCCAGAAACCAAGATGGCCGCCAGCACATGTCAAACGAAGGTAAGACCATGACAGTACCTCCCCCTCAAGGGCCCCTCCTCCGCGGAGTAAGGAACGGTTTCTGAGGGAAGTGTGCGTGGAAGGCTCGGAGCAAAGCAGGAGCATGGACATCTGCGGAGGGAACCCAGGAACGCTCCTCTGGACCATAACCACGCCAATGGACCAAAAACTGCAACCGACCGCGGACCAGGCGTGAGTCCAGGATATTGCTCACCTCATATTCCTCATGATTGCCCACTTGGACCGGACGGGGCCGAGGAACCGAGGAAGTGAAACGATTACACACCAACGGCTTCAACAGGGAGACATGAAACACGTTGGAGATCCGCATGCCAGGAGGAAGCGCAAGGGCATAGGCTACCGGGTTTACCCTGCGAAGCACTCGGAAGGGACCAACAAAGCGAGGCGCCAGCTTGGGAGTGGGCACTCGAAGGTTAAGGTTGCGGGTGGACAACCATACACGGTCTCCGACCTGGTAGGAAGGAGCGGGCGCTCGTCTGCGATCAGCCTGGAGTCTCTGGCGCTGCGCAGAGACCTCAAGGGACCTCTGGATCTGTACCCAAGAAGCACGTAGGACGGAAAGGTGATCCTCCACAGCCGGAGTATCCTGGGGAGAGAATACCTCCGGTAACACGGCAGGTTGTAACCCATAATTGGCCATGAAGGGAGACGTCCCAGAGGAAGAGTTCACCGCCGTGTTCCTGGCAAACTCAGCCCAAGGCAGGAGGTCAACCCAATTGTCTTGGTGATCGGAGACATAGCAACGAAGGAATTGCTCCAAGGCCTGATTAGATCGTTCTGCGGCCCCATTGGACTGAGGGTGGTAGGCCGAGGAGAAAGAGAGATGAATCCCCAACTGGGAGCAAAAGGCGCGCCAGAACCTGGACACAAACTGACTCCCCCGATCCGACACAATCTCCTTGGGCAAACCGTGCAACCGGAAGACCTCCCTGGCGAAAATCGTGGCCAACTCTTGTGCAGAGGGTAACTTCTTGAGAGGAACACAGTGGCACATTTTGGAAAACCGGTCCACAATCATGAGAATGACCGTATGGCCTCGGGATGCAGGGAGGTCCACAATGAAATCTATCCCCAGGTGTGACCATGGGCGCTCCCCGGTGGCTATGGGTTGCAAAAGGCCCAACGGAAGGTGCCGAGGGGACTTACTCTGGGCACAAACGGAGCATGCCGCTACATATGCGGCGATGTCGGAACGTAGAGAAGGCCACCAGAACAGACGTGAAACAGCCCAGGACAGCTGGTTCTTTCCAGGATGCCCCGCGGCCTTGGAGTTATGGTAGGTCCGCAACAACCGAGTGCGCAACTCCTCAGGCACAAAACACCTGCCGTTGGGTCTCCCAGAGGGAGCACCAGATTGAGCCGCCAAAATCTGCTCACCCAGGGGAGAGGTCAGGCTGGTGCGAATGGCGGCCAGGATCTGATTCGGAGGTATGACCGAAGTCGGAATCGACTCCTCCCCGGACAGCTCGGAGTACTGCCGTGATAAGGCATCCGCTCTGATGTTCTTGGAACCGGGTAGGTAGGAGACCACGTAATTAAAACGTGACAAGAACAGAGCCCATCTGGCCTGACGTGGTGTCAATCTCTTGGCCTCAGAAAGGTAGGTCAGATTCTTGTGGTCCGTCAGGATGAGAACCGGAACCACCGAGCCCTCGAGCAAGTGCCTCCATTCTTTAACCACTTAAGGACCACAGGTTTATACCCCCCTAGTGACCAGGCCCTTTTTTACAAATCGGCACTCCACAACTTTAGCGGTTTATTGCTCGGTCATGCAACTTACCACCCAAATGAATTTTACCTCCTTTTCTTCTCACTAATAGAGCTTTCATTTGGTGGTATTTCATTGCCGCTGACATTTTTACTTTTTTTGTTATTAATCGAAATTTAACGATTTTTTTGCAAAAAAATGACATTTTTCACTTTCAGCTGTACAATTTTGCAAAAAAAACGACATCCATATATACATTTTTCGCCAAATTTATTGTTCTACATGTCTTTGATAAAAAAAAAAATGTTTGGGCAAAAAAAAAAATGGTTTGGGTAAAAGTTATAGCATTTGCAAACTATGGTACAAAAATGTGAATTTCCGCTTTTTGAAACAGCTCTGACTTTCTGAGCACCTGTCATGATTCCTGAGGTTCTACAATGCCCAAACAGTAGAAAACCCCCACAAATGACCCCATTTCGGAAAGTAGACACCCTAAGGTATTCGCTGATGGGCATAGTGAGTTCATAGAACTTTTTATTTTTTGTCACAAGTTAACGGAAAATGATGATGATTTTATTTTTTTTATTTTTTCTTACAAAGTCTCATATTCCACTAACTTGCGACAAAAAATAAAAAATTCTAAAAACTTGCCATGCCCCTCACGGAATACCTTGGGGTGTCTTCTTTCCAAAATGGGGTCACTTGTGGCGTAGTTATACTGCCCTGGCAATTTAGGGGCCCAAATGTGTGAGAAGAACTTTGCAATCAAAATGTGTAAAAAATGACCGGTGAAATCCAAAAGGTGCACTTTGGAATATGTGCCCCTTTGCCCACCTTGGCAGCAAAAAAGTGTGACACATCTGGTATCGCCGTACTCAGGAGAAGTTGGGGAATGTGTTTTGGGGTGTCATTTTACATATACCTATGCTGAGTGAGAAAAATATCTTGGTCAAATGCCAACTTTGTATAAAAAAATGGGAAAAGTTGTCTTTTGCCAAGATATTTCTCTCACCCAGCATGGGTATATGTAAAATGGCACCCCAAAACACATTCCCCAACTTCTCCTGAGTACGGCGATACCAGATGTGTCACACTTTTTTGCTGCCAAGGTGGGCAAAGGGGCACATATTCCAAAGTGCACCTTTCAGATTTTGCAGGCCATTTTTTACACATTTTGATTGCAAGGTACTTCTCACACATTTGGGCCCCTAAATTGCCAGGGCAGTATAACTACCCCACAAGTGACCCCATTTTGGAAAGAAGACACCCCAAGGTATTCCGTGAGGGGCATGGCGAGTTCCTAGAATTTTTTATTTTTTGTCACAAGTTAGCGGAAAATGATGATTTTTTATTTTTTTTTATCTTTTTTCCTTACAAAGTCTCATATTCCACTAACTTGCGACAAAAAATAAAAAATTCTAGGAACTCGCCATGCCCCTCACGGAATACCTTGGGGTGTCTTCTTTCCAAAATGGGGTCACTTGTGGCGTAGTTATACTGCCCTGGCAATTTAGGGGCCCAAATGTGTAAGAAGTACCTTGCAATCAAAATGTGTAAAAAATGGCCGGTAAAATCCGAAAGGTGCACTTTGGAATATGCGCCCCTTTGCCCACCTTGGCATCAAAAAAGTGTGACACATCTGGTATCGCCGTACTCAGGAGAAGTTGGGCAATGTGTTTTGGGGTGTCATTTTACATATACCCATGCTGGGTGAGAGAAATATCTTGGCAAAAGACAACTTTTCCCATTTTTTTATACAAAGTTGGCATTTGACCAAGATATTTCTCTCACCCAGCATGGGTATATGTAAAATGACACCCCAAAACACATTGCCAAACTTCTCCTGAGTACGGCGATACCACATGTGTGACACTTTTTTGCAGCCTAGATGCGCAAAGGGGCCCAAATTCCTTTTAGGAGGGCATTTTTAGACATTTGGATCCCAGACTTCTTCTCACACTTTCGGGCCCCTAAAAAGCCAGGGCAGTATAAATACCCCACATGTGACCCCACTTTGGAAAGAAGACACCCCAAGGTATTCAATGAGGGGCATGGCGAGTTCCTAGAATTTTTTTTTTTTTTGCATAAGTTAGCGGATATTGATTTTTTTTTTGTTTTTTTCTCACAAAGTCTCACTTTCCGCTAACTTAGGACAAAAATTTCAATCTTTCATGGACTCAATATGCCCCTCACGGAATACCTTGGGGTGTCTTCTTTCCGAAATGGGGTCACATGTGGGGTATTTATACTGCCCTGGCTTTTTAGGGGCCCTAAAGCGTGAGAAGAAGTCTGGAATATAAATGTCTAAAAATGTTTACGCATTTGGATTCCGTGAGGGGTATGGTGCGTCCTTGTGAGATTTTATTTTTTGACACAAGTTAGTGGAATATGAGACTTAGTAAGAAAAAACAAAAACAAAAACAAACAAAAAATTTCCGCTAACTTGTGCCAAAAAAAATGTCTGAATGGAGCCTTACCAAGGGGGGGGGGGGGGGGGTGATCAATGACAGGGGGGTGATCAATGACAGGGGGGTGATCACCCATATAGACTCCCTGATCACCCCCCCTGTCACTGATCACCCCCCCTGTAAGGCTCCATTCAGACATCCGCATGATTTTTTACGGATCCATGGATACATGGATCGGATCCACAAAACGCATGCGGACGTCTGAATGGAGCCTTACAGGGGGGTTATCAATGACAGGGGGTAATCAGGGTGATCACCCCCTGTCACTGATCACCCCCCCTGTAAGGCTCCATTCAGACATCCGCATGATTTTTTACGGATCCATGGATACATGTATCGGATCCACAGAACGCATGCGGACGTCTGAATGGAGCCTTACAGGGGGGTTATCAATGACAGGGGGTGATCAGGGTAATCAGGGTGATCACCCCCCTGTCACTGATCACCCCCCCTGTAAGGCTCCATTCAGACATCCGCATGATTTTTTACGGATCCATGGATACATGTATCGGATCCACAAAACGCATGCGGACGTCTGAATGGAGCCTTACAGGGGGGTTATCAATGACAGGGGGTGATCAGGGTAATCACCCCCCTGTCACTGATCACCCCCCCTGTAAGGCTCCATTCAGACATCCGCATGATTTTTTACGGATCCATGGATACATGGATCGGATCCACAAAACGCATGCGGACGTCTGAATGGAGCCTTACAGGGGGGTTATCAATGACAGGGGGTGATCAGGGTAATCACCCCCCTGTCACTGATCACCCCCCCTGTAAGGCTCCATTCAGACATCCGCATGATTTTTTACGGATCCATGGATACATGGATCGGATCCACAGAACGCATGCGGACGTCTGAATGGATCCTTACAGGGGGGTTATCAATGACAGGGGGTGATCAGGGTAATCAGGGTGATCACCCCCCTGTCACTGATCACCCCCCCTGTAAGGCTCCAATCAGACATGCGCATGATTTTTTACGGATCCATGGATACATGGATCGGATCCACAAAACGCATGCGGACGTCTGAATGGAGCCTTACAGGGGAGTGATCAATGACAGGGGGTGATCAGGGAGTGTATATGGGTGATCACCCGCCTGTCATTGATCACCCCCCTGTAAGGCTCCATTCAGACGTCCGTATGCTTTTTGCGGATCTGATCCATGTATCCGTGGATCCGTAAAAATCATACGGACGTCTGAACGGAGCCTGACAGGGGGGTGATCAATGACAGGGCGGTGATCAATGACGGGGGTGATCAGGGAGTTTATATGGGGTGATCATGGGTGATCAGGGGTTTATAAGGGGTTAATAAGTGACGGGGGGGGGGGTGTAGTGTGGTGTTTGGTGCGACTGTACTGACCTACCTGAGTCCTCTGGTGGTCGATCCTAACAAAAGGGACCACCAGAGGACCAGGTAGGAGGTATATTAGACGCTGTTATGAAAACAGCGTCTAATATACCTGTTAGGGGTTAAAAAATTCGGATCTCCAGCCTGCCAGCGAGCGATCGCCGCTGGCAGGCTGGAGATCCACTCGCTTACCTTCCGTTCCTGTGAGCGCGCGCGCCTGTGTGCGCGCGTTCACAGGAAATCTCGCGTCTCGCGAGATGACGCCTATTGGCGTTAGTGTGACCTGGGAGCGCCGCAGCATTGACGCCTTTCGGCGTTAGTGTGACGGGAGGAGGTTAAGGGCCTGCACGATGGCCAATAACTCCCTGTCACCAATCTGATAGTTGCACTCCGCGGAAGACAGTTTCCGGGAGTAAAACCCACAGGGAAGCAGAGGACCCTCTGGTGTTCTACGCTGAGACAGAAGGGCGCCTACTCCCGTCTCAGACGCGTCCACCTCGAGGACAAAGGGCAACCCAGGGTTGGGATGCGACAGAATCGGAGCCGACACAAAGGCGGACTTTAGAGCCTCAAAAGCTCGGATGGCCTCGAGCGGCCAGACCTGGAAATTACTGCCCTTCCTGGTCAGATCCGTGAGAGGCTTGGCTAGCATGGAAAAGTCCCTGATGAACTTCCGATAATAATTGGCGAAGCCCAAAAAGCGCTGCAGGCACGGAGACCACTGGGCTGGGGCCACTGTAAGACAGCCGAAACCTTCTCAGGATCCATGGAGAACCCCTCAGCGGAAATGATGTAACCTAAGAAGGTTACCTGGGATCGGTGAAATTCGCATTTCTCAAGCTTACCGAACAGCCTGTTCTCTCGTAACCGCTGCAACACTCGTCTGACATCCATAATGTGGGCCTCCATGGATTCAGAATATACCAAGATGTCATCCAAATAGACCACCACACACTGCTGCAACAGGTCACGGAAAACATCGTTGATGAATTCCTGGAAGACTGCGGGCGCATTGCACAACCCAAAGGGCATAACCAAGGATTCATAATGACCGGTCCTGGTGTTAAACGCGGTCTTCCACTCATCGCCCGCCTTGATCCTTACCAGGTTATATGCCGCCCTCAGGTCGAGTTTGGTAAAGACCGTGGCCCCTTTGAGGCGATCGAACAGCTCGGAAATCAAGGGTATCGGGTAAGCGTTTTTAATCGTGATGCGATTGAGACCCCTGTAATCGATGCAAGGCCTCAACTCACCGCCCTTCTTTTTCACAAAGAAAAATCCAGCCCCTGCCGGGGACGAGGATTTGCGAATGTGTCCGCGTGAAAGCGCCTCCCTCACGTACTCCTCCATGGCCTCATTCTCCGCTACCGACAGTGGATAGACTTTGCCACGAGGAGGAACGGCACCGGATTGTAACTCTATGGCACAATCGTATGGGCGGTGCGGAGGTAGGGCAACCGCGCGCACCTTATCGAATACATCCCGGTACTCTTCGTATTCAGGAGGCAACAGAGAGTCCGAGGAAGTACACAGCAACTTGACAGGCCCATGGATGCAACTAACCCCACACTGCGGTGACCACGAGAGGATCTCGACCGATCTCCAATCGAAAGTCGGATTATGCTTCTGGAGCCAGGGGTACCCCAAGACCACCGAGTAGTGTGGAGACGAAATAACCTGGAGACAGACCGACTCTCTGTGAACGGCACCAATGGCTATCCCCACTGGAAGGGTCTCATGAGTCACGTGTGGCGGCAGAAGGGGTCTGCCGTCTATCGCCTCAAGAGCCAGTGGGGAACCTCGAAGCTGCAGAGGAATGGAATTGGCGGCAACGAACACTCTATCAATGAACAAACCACCAGCACCAGAGTCCACCAACGCCTGGGTCGTCACCGAGCCCCCGACCCAGGAGAGGACAACCGTGATCAGTGGTTTGTCAACACGGGAAACCGGGGACGAGGAGACTCCACCCAAGATCTGCCCCCGACAGGACCTCAGGTGCGAGCGTTCTCCCGGACGGTTCGGACATGCCAACCGAAAATGCCCACCGAGACCACAGTACATGCATCGGCCCTCGCGTCTCCGGAGTGCCCTCTCCCCCTCGGACAGGCGAGCAAACCCCCGCTGCATGGGTTCACCCCCAGACAAGTCATCCCCAGGAGGCGTGGGAGGAGAGGGAGGCACGGGTGGGACAGCAAACGTAGGCGCCAATCTGTTAGGAGACCTCCGCAGGCTCTCCTTAAAGGAAGGTCTCTCCCTGAGTCTGGTGTCAATCAAAATCAGGAAAGAAATAAGGGACTCGAGCTCCACTGGTAGGTCCTTAGCTGCAACCTCATCCTTCAAGGCATCCGAGAGACCATGAGAGAAAGCAGCGACCAGAGCCTCATTATTCCAGCCCACCTCTGCTGCCAGGGTACGAAACTCAATGGCGTATTCAGCTACGGATCGTGAACCCTGTCTGATGGACATAAGGAGCTTCGCAGCAGAGGCAGCACGAGCCGGCACATCGAATACCTTCCGAAGAGAAGCAACAAAACCGGAAAACTCGGCAACCACCGGATTGTTGTTCTCCCATAAAGGGCTGGCCCAGGCCAAGGCCTTGTCCGAGAGCAGCGAGATCAAGAAGCCCACCTTTGATCTCTCAGTAGGAAAGGCATGTGGCAGCAACTCGAAATAAATGCCCACCTGGTTAAGGAAACCTCGGCACTGAGTTGGCTCTCCCCCAAAGCGCTGTGGAAGGGGGGCAGAACCGGTCATACCCCGAGACACCGCAGGCGCAGCAACAGGTGTCGGGGTAGACTCTGGCGCAACAACCGGGGCGGCAGTAGGAGCGGGCCCAGGAGCGACAACCGACCCATCGGCAACGGAAGCGAAATGAGCCGTGCGTTCAAGCAGGGTTTGCAACGCCACAGCGAACCGACCCAACAGGTGATCCTGCTGATCAAGTCTGGCAACCAGCGTAGTTAGCGAGGATGGCCCTGTACCGTCAGAATTCATGGCTTGGTCCTAATGTCATGGAACCATGAACCAGACGTACAACAGAGATGAGTGGAAATAAGAAGGCTTTATTGGAAATCAAGCCGTAGCAAAAGTCCAAACGGATGGCTAAACCGAAGCAGGGTCTTGCGTAGACAGAGGTCAGGAACCAGGAGGGTGGTCAGACGAAGCCAGGATCAGGAACCAACGGGGTAGTCAGACGAAGCCAGGATCAGGAACCAACGGGGTAGTCAGACGAGGCCAGGATCAGGAACCAGAAGCAACAGCAGTCTTAGAAGCATGTGAACACAGGAGGACCAAGCAAGGAACTGAAGCCACAGACCTTCTATATATATGAGCTAGGCATCCAGCTCCTCCCAGTGGGAAGGAGAAGCCGCAGGGTGGGAGGCTACAAGAAACCCAGAAACCAAGATGGCCGCCAGCACATGTCAAACGAAGGTAAGACCATGACAGTAGTGCATATGATATCCTCATGCTAGGACACAGATAGGGCGTTTCTAAAACCAGGAAGAACAGCATAATAATAAGAGAACTGACATTTTATACTGGCACATGATAGGCACAACATATTGAAGCAATGAGAACATAGGTACCTTGTTTTGGTCCAGGGTATATATGAATTAGAAAAACTAATAGCTGAAAATTACCCTGTGTGTGACCTAATATTAAAACATAACTTTTATTTGTTAAGTTTAATAATCTCAGACAAAAAAAACCCATAAATTGTTGAAAGAGCTAGCCTCTCTCTCTTAGGATTGCTTATTTATAGTAGTGTTAATAGGGTCTCTGTGGTTACCACTCTATTGCCCTCAATAGGTTCCTATCATAGAGTGTATTTCTTCATACTTTCCCCCGAGGGGTTTCTCCCACCTACTTTGTCTACAATAAGATTCAGTCTGATCTCCGTATTAAATAAATAAAGTGGATCATATAATTCCCAAGATGGGGTACCTTATCTAGATCCCTTTAGATTCCGATGGAGAGGACAAAGGCCCTGTATAACTGCAGCCGAAAGGCAATGGTGGTATGACTGTAGCTATTTTATTCAGCTACCTTGTCATAAAAGCACGGCAATCTGTTTGCAGCGCGCAGCGAGACGGTCCCCAGAGACTCTACTAGGTGCAGGGTTAGGATGCCGCACAGTGGTATGGCTATGTGGGTGTGACGGTGCTTCTATCTGGTTCTGGTGCTCTGAGGTCAGGCTGCATAGCAGCTACACGGAAAGTGCAAGTTGAGTTAATTTACTCAATGCTGGCATAAATGGGTAGCAGCTCATACAGAATCACAGTAGCTCTTGACTCTCATATATTTGGCAAATCTTCCTGCCTTCCTCATAGCCACTGTAGATTTAAGTCTTTCTTCAAAAAGACTTAAATCTGGTGGGCCGGCGGCACTGCACCTATGCACGCTAGACTCTGTACCACATTGCGGTGTTGTATGTATGCCACAAAAACTAGCAAGAATTGCGACACCACACAATATATTCAAATTTATCAAAAAGCATAGGGGGTCATTTATTAATACCGGCGTTTTACATGCTGGTCTAAAAACCCCTTTAGCTGGCGATGGATGCTCTGCTTTTATGTAGAGACGCCGGTCTCTATATGACTTTGGCGTATCCTCCGCCTGTGTAAATCTACACCACCTTCCATATTATAGATAGTTTTCTTTGCCTAAAACAGGTATAGAAAGTGATAAATGAAGATGGGCCGGCCTGTCCCCTTCCCCACCCAGGCTATGCAACTATTTTAAGGAACTGGTGTGAGTGGCAGAAAAGGGGAAAAAGTTACAGATTGCATCGCAATCTGTGACAGGTAGATGTCAAAAAGTGTTGCATTATCTGTTTGTAAATGACCCCCATAATCTTTATTGTAACCAACCCGGATTAATAATAATCCATGATTAAAAAGTTACCTCCATACCCACACAGAACCAGGAGATACAATGTGGCACACAATTGATCAGGACAAAGCATCAGCATAAGGGCTCATGCACATGACCGTTTTCAGCCGGTGCCTGTATTGCGGCCTGCAAACAGCGGGTCAACAATATATGAGCATCTGCCGTTTGTGCTACACATCCCTAATGCGGACCCATTCAGGTGCGGTGCGGAACGGAGGCAAGGAACCCTTATTCTGTCCGTGCCTCCGCACCGCTAAAAAGTAGTGCATCGGATGCAGATCTCATACCACAGGTTGGTGCCCATGCATTGCGGACCGTAAGTTGTGCTCCGAAGCACAGGCCAGGCTGGCATACGTTAATGTGCATAACCCTTAGAAACAGAAACCCAAAAAGGGGGAACATGAGTAATAGTGCAAAAAGTGCAAGCTCCAAGCTCCTAATGATACAGACCACAGCAGCACCCGAGACCCCATTGCTGTTTCGCAGTCGGTTCCTCCAGGGGAACTGCCCACTGCTGCTCCCATGGCACCCCACCTTTTCTCATCACTTCTAAAAAGTTGTGTGAAGGGGGAAATGTCACACATTTTGCAGCACAAATAAAAGTGGAACAACTTTGGGCTGATAAAGTTTCTAAAATTAGCAAGTTGAGGGGTGTAGTTTCTAAAATGTATGTTTTTTTTATGGGTGGTTTCCATTATGTAAGCCACTGAAAATTACTTCAGCACTGAATTGGTCCTTAAAAAAGTTGGTTTTGGAAATTTTCCTAAAATTATATGCCTTTTAATGTCCCCAAAAAATTAACATGACATTTACAACATGATGTGAACATAAAGTAGAATGATGAATGTTTAATTAATAACTATTTTGAGGTATAACTATCTCAAAAGCACAAAAATTCTAATTTTGAAAGTACCACATTTTTCCTTAATTTTTTTCTGTAAATAAATAAAGGTGAAATATGTCAACTTAAATTTACCACTATCATGAAGCACAAGGTGTCAGGAGAAAACTATCTCAGAATTGCTAGGATAAGTAAAAGCTTTCTAAAGTCGTTAACACAAAAAGTCATATAATAATAGATTTGCAAACCATAAGCCTGGTCAGGGAGGTGAAAACTGTCTGTGTTATGAAGGGGTTAATACAGAATTAAGAATAAGTAATGACAATTTTCTGGTTTGCCTTTAATCCACAGATAAAGTGAATTTTCGGATTTTTGGGTCTAATGTTATGACTGAAGGAGAAGCCACCATTATACGCTGTACTGCAGATCACACCTGCCGCTCCAGTCCTCCTTCTCTACGATGGAACAAACCTGGACAAGTGAAAAATAAGTCAGTGGAGATTTCTGAAGGAAACTGGAGAGAAGAATCAGAACTTACTTACATTCCTTCATATGTGGATCATCGGAGTCCTGTTCAGTGCATCGCTACGTATCCTAATGGGGAAGACTTAAAGGGATCAGAAACACTGAACATCAAATGTACGTATTATAGAGGACTCAGTAAAATGAATTGTACATCTTGCAGATAATATGATGTTTTTAGCTGCTGCTTATACTCTTCTCCTCCCCATATCTCTATTACACATCCTATTATCTGTATATATATATACGGCCTCCCGAAACTATTTAAAAGAAGAGTGATGTGAAGTAACCTCCTGTTAGTCTATCCTCTTTACAATATCATAATTAGAGAAACCTATAGCATGACTGGACCCAGGGATTCAAATTTTTTAAAACAGGTCCCTACTCAACGGCAGACACTCGGCATCACGACACATGTTTACATATACATACAACATATATATGCAACACACATACACATAAATACACCATATACATACATAAATACACTATATGTACACTACACACATATTCCACCCAACTAAGGAACTAAACTAAACTATCAGTGGTGCGCAAAGCAATGGAAGTGAACATCTCCAGCTGCCCTGCCGCTGCCACAGCACTGGATCGGGACTCAGCCGGTAACATGGTTCTCCGATCCAGTTGTCATTTTAACAACCGTATCTGGAGAACTGGAGGGAACTGGCTGAATCTAAATGCCTGACTATACCTGTTCTTACTGTCAGTCTGGGGTGGGTTGGTGCTTCCAAAGGACATTATACTTAGGGCTTCTTCTATACAGGACATGTTTCTTACAAAACATCTATAAGTTTTAAACGGCTTTTTTATTTATTTATTTATGTGAAAAAAGATAGACCTATAGCTAGTGACTGTCTCCAAGGTCAGCATCATGTGGGGTTGTGTTCTTGTCAACTTTTTTGAGCGTCTTCTAATGTGTCAGAACTAGAGATGGCCTTGCGGTTCGCCCGGTGGTCGTTTCGCGTTTCGACAAACATGCTAACATATGGTGATATTCGTGCGCGCCATTTTTTTTTGCATAGCGCCGAACCCGATCTGGCAGCCATTTAGCATTATGTATTTTGCCAGTGTAGGGGAGGTTGCATTTTGGAGCTGGGACAGTTAGGGACATCAAACGCTACCTAATAGGGCCACAAAAGTCCTTTTACGGACTGGTATAGGTGTGCTATCGATAGGTGTGATATAGTGGGGTGTGATATACTTATACAGGGCCGTCTTTACCAAGGGGCAAAAGGGGCAGCTGCCCAGGGCCCAGTTGCTCCTGGGGGGCCCAAGGCAGCTGCCTCTTGAGCCCTGCTAGCTACTGCCCCGGGTGTCAAGCTGGCACTGAGTCCAGGCATCATGATCGTACTGTGTTAAATTTTTGCTCTAGGACCTTAATGACATCATCACCATGTGACCAGTAACCTAGCAATCACTGGTCACATGGCTATGAGGTCATCACAGGTCCTGTGGAGTGTTGCAGAAGTTAACTGTGGAGCTTTTTTGTGTGAAGATTACATCAGAAAAAGGTGACAGGGGCTGTTATGTTAATATACCTTAAACTACTGTATAGTGGGGTGCTGTATACTGTGTGGGGGCCTGTATACTGTGGGGGGCTGTATATTGTGTGGGACTGTATACTGTGGGGGATGTATACTGTGTGGGGGCTGTATACTGTGTGGTGGGCTGTATACTGTGGGGGGCCTGTATAATGTGGGGGGCCTGTATAGTGTGGGGGGGGGGGGGGGCTGTATCGTGTGAAGTGCTATACTGCTGTACTGTATAGTGTGGGGGGCTGTATTGTGTATAGTTTGGGGTGCTGTATACAGTGAGGTGTTGTATACTGTGAGGTGTTGTATACTGTGAGGTGTTGTATACTGTGGGGTGCTGTATACTGTGGGCTGCTATACTGCTCTACTATATACTGTGGGGTACTGTATAGTGTGGGGTGCTAAACTGCATACTGTGTGGTGCTGTATACTATAGGGTGCTATACTGCATACTGTGGGGTGCTGGGGTGCACTGTAACACTAGGGTGAGCCGAGCCCCGGTCTCCTTCCTGCAGAGCGGTGCCCACTTCCAGCCTGAGCCCAGCTGTCCAGAGCACTGATCCTGAGCTGCTGGAGTCTTCAGAACTGGAAGTATTTACAGCCATTCACTGTACTCTACCAGATGTGTGGATTTTTTGTGTGTGTGTTGTGGTGGAGGCGTGATTGCCTGCTAAGGTGTGGGAAGGCGGGATCCAGGGGGCCCAAGTAAATTTTTGCCCAGGGTCCAATCAATATTAAAGACGGCCCTGTACTAATAATATACTTTCTAACATAGAAATTATATTATAGTGCATTTGTATTGTGCAGCAGTTGTGTGCGGTTCTGCTGCAATACCGCAGCTAGATAGAGGGACAAAAGCTATTGGAGTAACTCATTGCAATGGGTGTGATATACCTGTTGCCCCCCTAAAAACTGGTTGAGTGCTACAATATACCTTCTTCCACAAAATCCTGATTGAGGAGTGCTATATACCTGTTTCCGCCAAACATTGATTGAGGGGTGCTATATACCTTCTTCCACAAAATACTGATTGAGGGGTGCTTTTTCTATATACCTTCTTCCAACAAATACTGATTGAGGGCTGCGATACACCTCCTTCCACAAAATACTGATTGAGGGGTGCTATATACCTGTTTCCGCCAAATACTGATTGAGGGGTTCTGTATACCAGTTTCCGCCAAATACTGATTGAAGGGTGCCATATACCTTATTCCACAAAATACTGATTGAGGGGTGCTATTGCTATATACCTTCTTCCACCGAATACTTATTGAGGGGTGCCATATACCAGTTTCCACCAAATACTGATTAAGGGGTGATATATACCCGTTTCTGCCAAATACTGATTGAGGTGTGTATATATACCTTTTTCCGCCAAATACTGATTGAGGGGTGCCATATACCTGTTTCCACCAAATACTGATTAAGGGGTGCTATATACCTGTTTCCGCCAAATACTGATTGAGGGGTGCTATATACCTTTTTCCGCCAAATACTGATTGAGGGGTGACATATACCTTCTTCCACTAAATACTGATTGAGGGGTGCTATTGCTATATACCGTCTTCCACAAAATACTGATTGAGGGGTGCAATACACCTGCTTCCACAAAATACTCATTGAGGGGTGCCATATACCTCTTTCCACCAAATACTTATTGAGGGGTGCTATATACCTGTTTCCAACAAATACTGATTGAGGGGTGCCATATACCTTCTTCCACTAAATACTGATTGAGGGGTGCTATTGCTATATACCTTCTTCCACCAAATACTGATTGAGGGGTGCAATACACCTGCTTCCACAAAATACTGATTGAGGGGTGCCATATACCTGTTTCCACCAAATACTGATTAGGGGGTGCTATATACCTGTTTCCGCCAAATACTGATTGAGGGGTGACATATACCTTCGACCACTAAATACTGATTGAGGGGTGCTATTGCTATATACCTTCTTCCACCAAATACTGATTGAGGGGTGCAATACACCTGCTTCCACAAAATACTGATTGAGGGGTGCCATATACCTGTTTCCACCAAATACTGATTGGGGGGTGCTATATACCTGTTTCCGTCAAATACTGATTGAGGGGTGACATATACCTTCGACCACTAAATACTGATTGAGTGGTGCTATTGCTATATACCTTCTTCCACCAAATACTGATTAAGGCATGCAATACACCTGTTTCCAAAAAATACAGATTGAGTGGAGCCATATACCTGCTTCCGCCAAATACTGATTGAGGGGTGCTATATACCTGTTTCCGCCAAATACTGATTGAGGGGTGCCATATACCTTCTTCTATAAAATACTGATTGAGGGGTGCTTTTGCTATATACTTCTTCCACAAATGTTGCTCTTCTCTACGGACTTAGGCAAAGGGTCATTTAGAAAATGATAAGCAGAGGAAGAGGCAGACCGTTCCGCAGGGATGGTAGGGGTCGGGCAGGTGCACCAGGCCGGAGCCTAAGTGGGAAGTTCGAGAAGGCGTGTGCGATAACTTCAAAGGGCGCACCAGAGTTGGCTGAGTGGCTCACTCAGCCTTCCGCTTTTGCACCCTCCTCATCCTTTGTATAAGCAACCTCCTCACTTTCTGCTGTGTGCACCCCCAAAGACACCACCACCATAGCCCCTTAACTTGACTCAGAGGAATTATTTTCCCATCCATTCGCAGACCTTAATGATGCGCAGCCATTCTTGGCTTCGGATGAGGATGAGGAGGTAGCAACGGCCACCACCCAGCGGTCTAACGACATTACCCAGATCAGCCCAAGGAGGGTGGTCCCCGCTGTTGCTGCCTACTCCGACATCTCTAATGTCAGTGGTGGTGAAGGTGACGATGATGACGTGCTGATGGATGTCACATGGGTGCCCACAAGGGAGGAAGAGAAGGGGAGTTCAGAGGGAGAGACGGAGCAGCAGATAGGGAGGAGAGAGAAATCGCAATGCACAGGAGGCAAAAAGCAGACCGCAAATGTATCTGGAGTGAGTCATCCACCATGCATGGCACATGGCTCCGCAGTGTGTGCTTTTTCTAACGTGTCAGCTGCTGATAATAGATTTAGATTTAGAAAATTTGTGGCCAATGGAAGGTCCCCGGAAGGAAATATTTCTCCCAGAAGGGCATCCCAGAGCTATATGTCCATGTTCAGCGGCAAGTAAATGTATCTCTTGCACACAGTGTCGGTGCCAAGATACATCTGACTACAGTCACGTGGTCTAGCAAACACGGGCAGGGAAGGTATATAACTTTTACTGCCCACTGGGTGAACCTTCTGTCGGCTGTCAAGCATGCAACCCGTGGCACCCGTGTGGATTTGGTGTTACCGCCACGGATTGCATGCAGACCTGCCTCTTCCTCTCCTCCTCCTACTCCATCCTTCGTCTCCTCCTCGGCTGACTTCTCCTCTTCCACTGCTACCGCCTCTTCCGCCGCACCCCCCTAGCTCCCCAGAAACTATTTGACATGCCAGGTGAGACGTTGCCATGCTGTGCTGCGGCTGTTGTGCCTGGAAGCCAAGAGCCACACGGGTCCTGCACTCCTTTCACAGGCCGATCAGTGGCTAACTCCGCTCAATTTGAGAGTTGGTAAAGTGTTGTGCGACAACGGTGCCAATCTTCTGAGCACGCTGAAACAGGGCAAAATGACACACGTGCCTAAACTTAGTTGTGCAGCGATTCGTTGCCAAATACCCCGGGGTCCAGGACGTCTTTCGGCAGGCCAGGGAATTTTCTGGCCATTTTAGAAGATCTTACACGGCCATGGTTCGCCTTGCTGACGTTCAGCAATGACACCACTTGCCCGTCAGACCTCTGATTTGTGACAGCCCGATGCGCTGGAAAACCACCTTGTATTTGCTTGATAGGCTGCTCCAGCAGAAACGTCCCGTTAACGACTATCTGTACGAACTCTGCGGCAGGACAGGTTCTGGGGAGCTTGTTTTTTTTTTTCACTGTGCCAGACTTCTGAGGCCATTTGATGAGATCACCAAACTGGTCAGTCGCAGCCAGGGTGACATCAGTGACACCGTACCTTACGCCTACTTTCTGGAGCATGCATTGCGTCGTCTCATTGATCAAGCTTTAAAGGAGCAGGAGCTGGAAGATTCTATGCAATGCTGGATAAATTCCCAGGTGTGCTACTCCATCTGAGACAAGTCAGCAGGACTCTGAAGAGGAGTCAGAGGTGGATGGTGGCTGGGGAGAGGAGGAGGAGGAGCAAGAACAGCAGGCTTCAAACTTTTCGGGGATGCCTGGTGTTGTCCGTGGCTGGGGGGAGGAGACCGAGGATGACATTCTCCTGGGCGATGAGCAGGAGCCAGGCCACTCCACCGCTTCCAATTAAGTGCAAATGGGGGCCTTCCTGCTCCAATGTTTGAAGAGGGGACCCCTGTATAAAAAGCATAACGGTCAAGGTCCTATACTGGGTGGCAACGTACTTAGACCACCGGTACAAACACAAAATGGCGGACATGTTACCAGCATCACAGAAGGCTGCCAGAATGTAGCATTTTGAGGCCTTGCTGCGAGAGATGTTGCATTCTGCTGTTGCGGGGACTGGCAGAGGAATTTCCACCCACAGTGAAACAGGTGCGGGGACCAATCCTACCGCACCTGCAAAAAGAGGGCAGTTTGAAGATGTGTTGGTTACTTCAGATATGAGATCATTCTTGCAGCCAACCCATCGACAGCCGCCCTCCGGATCCATCTTTAGGGAACGCCTAGACCGACAGGTGTCCGTCTACATCGGGTTAACGGCCGATGTGGACGCTCTGAGAAGTGAGGAACCCCTTGACTACTGGGTGTGCAGGCTTGACCTGTGGCCAGAGCTGGCACAATTTGCCATGGAACTCTTGGCTTGCCCATTGCGTGTATCCTGTCCGAAAGGATGTTCAGTGCAGCAGGGGGGATCGTGGCCGATTAGCGCAATCGCCTACCGTAGCTCCCGACAGTCTGGACTACATCACATTTTTTTAAATGAATGAGGCATGGATCTCGGAGGAATACAACACCTGTGATGACCACGTGTAATTGAATTTACTCATGCCAGCCCACACATATCCGCCACCACCCAGAACAAAGAATGGTCCTTGCTTTATGTATGTACAGTGGCATAAAAGGTCTTTTATGTCAGGTGAATGCTTATTGCCTCATTTTTGGGGCCTGTACTGGCCGACAGTTACATATTTATTCTATGACCGCCTAATGTACCTCCAGCCACAGAATCCAAAGTTCTTTGCTGTCAGGTGAATGCCTATTGGCAAATTTTTGGGGCCTGTACTGGCCAACAGTTAGATCTTTATCCTGTGACCGCCTAATGTACCTCCAGCCACAGAATCTAAAGTTCTTTGCTGTCAGGTGAATGCCTATTGGCTATTTTTTGGGGCCTGTACTGGCCGACAGTTACATATTTATCCTGTGACCGCCTAATGCACCTCTAGCCACAGAATCCAAAGTTCTTTGCTGTCAGGTGAATGCCTATTGCCTAATTTTTGTGGCCTGTACTGGCCAACAGTTACATATTTATTCTATGACCGCCTAATGTATCTCCAGCCACAGAATCCAAAGTTCTTTGCTGCCAGGTGAATGCCTATTGGCAAATTTTTGGGGCCTGTATTGGCCAACAGTTAGATCTTTATCCTGTGACCGCCTAATGTACCTCCAGCCACAGAATCTAAAGTTATTTGCTCTCAGGTGAATGCCTATTGCCTAATTGTTGTAGGCTGTATTGGCCGACAGTTAATTTTTTTATCTCTAGCCACATAATCACACCCCTGTAGGGTAGACTGTCTTTTCTTGACGGACTATCTGTTAGCTCAGTAGTCTCAAATAAACGTTATATCGTGAACTGAGTGTACCATGTGAGATAAAATACGTAACTTTTATTAATCTCTTTTAAAATGAGTGAGACAGTGTTACTAAAATTCTTGCACACACACTTTTGTGCGTATGGCTCTTTGCTGAAAGAAGGGGTGTCAGGTCTATTGCCCTAGTGGGGGCTAGGCGGTTTTATGATGGGAGTAGCTTCTTGGCGAGATCAACAGATATTACTCCTGTACAGCTTAGCCTAATTGTCTCTGATCCTAACTGTAGTCTTGAGTGGAGAGATTGGCTAAATGGTTGTAGTCGGAGCACTCGCCCTGAAAAGAGCGACCCCCAGCCGCTGGAACCTTGGGCCTGATCTGTATATCCCTTCCTCTAATAGCTGACTGCAAGTTCTATCCGAGGCATTTCCCCATAATGCAATGGTTCATCAGGGAGCGATCAGTGCAGTGGCAGAGCTTCTTCATATAAAATGGCAATGGCGGCCTGCTAAAGGATTCTATCTCCTTTTGTAGTTCTAGCCCCGCCCCTCAGGCAGCCCTCAGCCAATCCCTGTGAAGCAGAGGAGAGCCAATGGGCAGTTCTAAACCGTCCTGACCCGCCCCACTCCGCCTACTGGGAGTGATGCTTAATCAGGAGCGGATTTGTTTCCATGGGGATCTTACTACGCGTCCCCGGCAGAAACACTTGCAGCTCACTTCCTGTTTTTATCGGCGTTGTCAAAGCAGTGACAGCGTTGGTGACGATCGGACTCATCCAGTGGCTCGAAACAGTTGATCTTAGTATACTTGATGAGTTGTGTTTTAGTGTGCTTATCCTGTGTATATAGGTCAACTGATCATTCTCCTTACCGCCCACTTCCTGTCAGCGCCGATCCATAATCAAGCTCATCTAGCGATTCAAGGTAGTCAACCTATATGCTGTAGTCTCACAATCCATGTTTAAGGGGAATTAGTAAATGCAAACGCCCACAAATATTATCCATCCATGCAATCATATTGAAAGCTTATTGCTGGCTTAGTCTAGTCAGATGTACCCTTTTGTATAGCAATTTTGCAAATCAGTATGAGGGATCCAGTCTGAGGGATCCGATAAATACCAACATATATAATTCTACAAATCAGTATGAGGGATCCGATAATTACCAACATATATGATGACAGCTTATTGATGCTGTTGATGTCACATATGTGTATGTGCCAGCCTATGAGCGGTATTATTATGTGGCTGACATTATCCTTGCACAGTGGAGGCAGGAATTGATATATTCTGGGATAATATAGCCCATGAACCAGTTTGTGGGGATTTGTCTATAGATGACAGTCCAGACAGGACTGAGTCCCTCCCATACATAGTGGTCAGGCTAAAAGGTCATCATTGAAGGAATGGCTTGACGGAGAGATATTAATTCAAGCCATTTGGCGTGACCGTCTTTAGCTTGAAAATCCATTTGGATTCTGCCTTCAAGATTTTATTATCCCAATCCCCCTCCCCCTTCTAGGTTGGGGGATATGTTGGATGCCCACAAATTTAAGGCATGATGCATTCCCTCTGTGTACTTGATTTATGTGCCTCGCCACCGGCGTATCTTTTTCTTTGGCAATGTCGTTATAATGATCCCTCATATGGTGTCTAAACTCCCTTTTGGTCTTCCCCACATAATCTAGAGGACATGCGCACCGTGCCAAGTAAACTACACCTACTGTCACACAATTTCCCAATTTGAAATCCCGGATGTCATACTCAATTCCCGTGTGTGAGCTCCTAAATTTTTTTATGGAATTAACTTGGCTACAGGCCGCACATTTACCACATGTACACATGCCCAGTGGTCTTCTTGACAGCTAATTCCCCATTGGTTGTGGGGGTTGGAAGTGGCTGTTAACCAGCCTGTCTCTTAGACTCCGTCCTTTTCTAAAGGTGATTTGTGGATATGTTCCAATCACCTCTTTCAGGTCTGGATCCACGCATAGGATGTCCCAGTATTTGGTTAGTGTCTGTCTGATTTTTGTGTGTGCGTTATCATACGTCTCGATGACTCTGATCTGTCTATTTGATGACTGTTCTATCTCTGCTGTTTTCTTGGGGACCAGAAGCGACTCTCTTTTTGCTCTGCATGCTGATTCAAACGCAGACCTCAGGATGCCATCAGGGTATCCCCTGTCCCTGAACCTTGTTCTTAAATCATTGGCTTGCAGTTTGAATTTCTTCATGCTAGAACAATTGCGATGTAGACTAAGGTATTGACCCTTTGGTATACCTTTACATAGGGAGAAGGGATGTGCACTCTCCCAACGGAATAGGCTATTCGTCGCGGTTGTTTTTCAGAAAACTGATGTCCTAATGTTATTATCTGGGGCCCTCTCGATCAAAACATCGAGAAACGGAAGTGACGTTCGGTCCGACACGGAGGTGAATCTCAGGAAACTCCGTGAATGACCTCTCTGTGCCTCTCCAGAGTACGAACACGTCGTCTATGAATCTATACCATAGAGCTATACTTTCATGCCACTGATTTAATGACTCAGACCATATGATATTGGCCTCCCACCAGCCAAGGAGTAAATTAGCGTAAGATGGCACACAGGGACTTCCAATTGCGGTACCCCTGAGCTGGTGGTAGTAGTGGTCATTGAAAGTAAAATAGTTCCTGGTTAAACAGAATTGTAGGAGATCAAGTATAAAGGTGTTGTGTGGTGACAGCCTTTTGTCCCTAGTGGACAGTTAGCTCTCTAAAGCTCTCAGGCCTAGATGATGTTGAATTGAGCTGTAAAGAGCTTCCACATCTATGGAGGCAAAAATCATTGTCTCGTCGATACATATACCATTGAGTTGGAGGAGCAGATCTGATGTATCTCGTACGACGGGAGGGTCTCCACAAATGGTCTGATCAATTTATCCACATAGATATCCACATTTTGTCCAAGTCCCCCTACCCCTGACACAATGGGACGACCATTCATTGGTGTTGTCCCCTTGTGTATCTTTGGCAGGGAGTAAAAGGTAGGAAGAATGTGGTTTCTTGGCAGGAGGAAATCATATTCTGATTGATCAATCAGTTTGCGTTTTAGTCCACCATCCAGGATATTTTTTAACTCAATCTTGAAAGATGGACCTGGGCCATTATGTAAGATCGTGTGTGACTGTGTGTCTTTAAGAATGTCTAGACACATTCTTTTATACACCACGTGATCCATTAGGACCACATTGCCTCCTTTGTCCGAGGACTTTATGACCACATTTCTGTCCTTTTCTAATTTTTGGAGAGATAGATATTCCTCCCTGCTTAAATTATTAACACCTTTTATCCTTGGACTGATCTGTTCTAGATCTCTGGTAACTAACTTGTGGAAAATAGATATGTGTGAATCTGGGAGAGGGGGAGGCATTTGTGTACTTCTGAGTTTTAGTGTGGTAAAGTGGAATATTTTCAGCTTCCAGGAATTGTGTACAGATCTTTGCAATATGGGGCCGTGCATTATCATGCAGCAACATGATGTGATTGTCGTGGATGAATGGCACAACAATGGGCCTCAGGATCTCATCACAGTATCTCTGTGCATTCAAAATTCCATCAATAAAATTCACCTGTGTTCGTTGTCCATAACATACGCCTGCCCATACCATAACCCCACTGCCACCATAGGCCACTCAATCCACTACGTTGAGTCAGCAAACCGTTCACCCACACAACGCCACACACGCTCTCTGCCATCTGCCCCGAACAGTGAAAACCGGGACTCATCCGTCAACAGAATGCCTCTCCAACGTGCCAGACGCCATCGAATGTGAGCATTTGCCCACTCAAGTCGTTTACGAAGATGAACTGCAGTCAGGTCCAGACACCGATGAGGACGACGAGCATGCAATTGGGCTTCCCTGAGACGATTTCTGACAGTTTGTGCAAAAATTCTTTGGTTATGCAAACCGATTGTTGCTGCAGCTGTCCGGGTGGCTGATCTCAGACAATCATGGAGGTGAACATGCTGGATGTGGAGGTCCTGGGCTGGTGTGGTGACACGTGGTCTGCGGTTGTGAGTCTGGTTGGATGTACTGCCAAATTCTCTGAAAATAATGACTGGAGATCACGAATTCTAGAATTTGCAAATTTATTGTGGATATAATCTGAAAAATTTGCAAAATATCGCTAAAACAAATATTGCCTATGCCACTCATCATTAATGAGGAGTCAACATTGTTGCCCAATTACAGAGTAGTGAGGTGGCAACTGCATGAGGAGTCAACATAGTGGTCAGTCACAGAGTGGTACGGTGGCAACTGCATGAGGAGTCAACACAGTGGCCCAGTTACAGAGTGGTGAGGTGGCTACACTTGAGGAGTCAACACAGTGGCTCAGTTACAGAGTAGGGAGGGTGGGGGAGCAACAGCAGTGACAGTAACAGCACAAGATGGTGGGTGACAGTAAGAGAACATGGCAGCAGGTGGGTGGCATCAAACAGTTGACTGCATCAGAATAGTGGCTGAAGCAGGTGGCCAGAAGAAACGGGTAATTTTTCCCAAAGTTTTGGTCTAGCACACAGAATGATCTAGTCTGGTGCATCAGGCACTGGCGTGTGAAAATCCTTGTAGATAGAACAAAGTCGAGCTCTCAAGTGGTAAAGGTGCTCTGACCTGCTCTGCACAGATCCGGGCTGTGTTCACACCCAACGTAGATGCAGCAAAAAAGTCCAAATGTATCCAGTAAGTAAAATCAATGATTCTTTATTTCTTCATAAAAAAAAAATAAATAATAATAAATGTAGGAGGATGTACATTATTTATTTTTATGAAGAAATAAATAATTGATTTTACTCGCTAAATCCATTTGGACCTTTTTGTGTAAAATTCCTGGCTGATCCATGCCTGAGTGATCTTTACAAAGGTCAGTCTCTCCACATTTTGGGTGGAAAGGAGAGTTCTCCTTGGGGTAACTATTGCCCCCGCTGCACTAAACACCCGCTCTGATGCCCTACTACTGGCCGGGCAGGAAACCTTGTCCAGGGCAAACTCGGCTAGTTGAAGCCATAAATCTAGATTGGCTGCCCAGTAGTCTAGGTGATCTTGGATTTGGGGTGGCAGGGTGCCATCCATGTATTCCATCACCTACTGGTTTAGGTTCTGCTTCATGTCTGGCTGCTGCTGGTAGGTGGTATCTTTAGTAGACGGGTGAAGAAAAGTGCTCATGAGAAACATCAGTTATTGGTTGCTGCTGATGGAGATGGTGTTGCACCCGCCCTCCCACCCCCTCCAGCAGCCATGGCAATGGAACATGAGCGCAGAGCGCCCCCCGGTCAGACCTTTGTGAGGATGGGCAATGGCGCACATAGGCAGCGGCCAATTAACTACATAGGATGTCTCGATAGTAGTTCAGTTTATCCTTCCTCTCAGCGGGTGTAAAAAAGAGGGTGGAGTTCCAACTGTGGAAACGTTGCATATCAGGAGATGATGGGGAACGCTATTCTGCCTTTGCTGATCATGGAGGTCGTGTTTTGCAGTGTAAGAGTGGCTGAAGTTCATGTAAGTTTCCTGGACATTTTCAGGATGTCAGCAGAGAATCAGTCTGCATGTCATAGCAGAGAATCAGGCTTCACGTCACCCAACATTGGAACAGTCCATTGGCATATATTTAGGCCCCGACACCCAGACAGAGGAGATGTTCATTCAACTTTGGGTTGCCCCGCAATATAATGGTAAAATGAAAAAAAAAAGAGGATTGAATGAGGAAGTGCCCTGGAGTACAAAAAATATGGTTAAGGGGAGGTAGTTAATGTCTAATCTTCACAAGGGATGGACAGGTCCTGTGGGATCCATGCCTGGTTCATTTTTATGAATGTCAGCTTGTCCACATTGGCTGTAGACAGGCGGCTGCGTTTGTCTGTAATGACGCCCCCTGCCGTGCTGAATACACGTTCAGACAAAACGCTGGCCGCCGGGCATGCCAGCACCTCCAAGGCATAAAAGGCTAGCTCTGGCCACGTGGACAATTTAGAGACCCAGAAGTTGAATGGGGCCGAACCATCAGTCAGTACGTGGAGGGGTGTGCACACGTACTGTTCCACCATGTTAGTGAAATGTTGCCTCCTGCTAACACGTTGCGTATTAGCTGGTGGTGCAGTTAGCTGTGGCGTGTTGACAAAACCTTTCCACATCTCTGCCATGCTAACCCTGCCCTCAGAGGAGCTGGCCGTGACACAGCTGCCTTGGCGACCTCATGCTCCTCCTCTGCCTTGCCCTTGGGCTTCCACTTGTTCCCCTGTGACATTTGGGAATGCTCTCAGTAGCGCGTCTACCAACGTGCGCTTGTACTCGCGCATCTTCCTATCACGCTCCAGTGAAGGAAGTAAGGTGGGCACATTGTCTTTGTAGCGTGGATCCAGCAGGGTGGTAACCCAGTAGTCCTGCACACGTTAAAATGTGGACAACTCTACTGTCGTTGCGCAGGCACTGCAGCATGTAGTCGCTCATGTGTGCCAGGCTGCCCAGGGGTAAGGACAAGCTGTCCTCTGTGGGAGGCGTATCGTCATCGTCCTGCCTTTCCCCCCAGCCACGCACCAGTGATGGGCCCGAGCTGCGTTGGGTGCCACCCCGCTCTGACCATGCTTCATCCTCATCCTTCTCCACCTCCTCCTCATCCTTGTCCTCCTCGTCCTCCAGTAGTGGGCCCTGGCTGGCCACATTTGTACCTGGCCTCTGCTGTTGCAAAAAACCTCCCTCTGAGTCACTTCGAAGAGACTGGCCTGAAAGTGCAAAAAATGACCCCTCTTCCTCCTCCTCCTCCTCCTGGGCCACCTCCTCTTCCATCATCGCCATAAGTGTTTTCTCAAGGAGACATAGAAGTGGTATTGTAACGCTGATAACGGCGTCATCACCACTGGCCGTGTTGGTGGAGTACTCGAAACAGCGCAACAGGGCACACAGGTCTCGCATGGAGGCCCAGTCATTGGTGGTGAAGTGGTGCTGTTCCGCAGTGCGACTGACCCGTGCGTGCTGCAGCTGAAACTCCACTATGGCCTGCTGCTGCTCGCACAGTCTGTTCAGCATGTGCAAGGTGGAGTTCCACCTGGTGGGCACGTCGCATATGAGGCGGTGAGCGGGAAGCGGTTACGCTGTAGCGCAGACAGGCGAGCAGCGGCAGGATGTGAACGCCGGAAGAGCGAACAGACGGCCCGCACTTTATGCAGCAGCTCTGACATGTCGGGGTAGTTTTGAATGAACTTCTGCACCACCAAATTCAGCACATGCGCCAAGCAAGGGATGTGCGTCAAACAGGCTAGTCCCAGAGCTGCAACGAGATTTTGCCCATTATCGCACACCACCAGGCCGGGTTTGAGGCTCACCGGCAGCAACCACTCGTCGGTCTGTTGTTCTATACCCCGCCACAACTCCTGTGCGGTGTGGGACTTGTCCCCCAAACATATGAGTTTCAGAATGGCCTGCTGACGTTTACCCCGGGCTGTGCTGAAGTTGGTGGTGAAGGTGTGTGGCTGACTGGATGAGCAGGTGGAAGAAGAGGAGGAGGAAGCTGAGTAGGAGGAGGTGGCAACAGGAGGCAAAGAATGCTGCCCTGCGATCCTTGGCGGCGGAAGGACGTGCGCCAAACAGCTCTCCGCCTGGGGCCCAGCTGCCACTACATTTACCCAGTGTGCAGTTAGGGAGATATAGCGTCCCTGGCCGTGCTTACTGGTCCACGTATCTGTGGTTAGGTGGACCTTGCCACAGATGGCGTTGCGCAGTGAACACTTGATTTTATCGGATACTTGGTTGTGCAGGGAAGGCACGGCTCTCTTGGAGAAGTAGTGCCGGCTGGGAACAACATACTGTGGGACAGCAAGCGACATGAGCTGTTTGAAGCTGTCTGTGTCCACCAGCCTAAATTACAGCATTTCATAGGCCAGTAGTTTAGAAATGCTGGCATTCAGGGCCAGGGATCGAGGGTGGCTAGGTGGGAATTTACGCTTTCTCTCAAATGTTTGTGAGATCGAGAGCTGAACGCTGGCGTGTGACATAGTTGAGATGCTTGGTGACGGAGGTGGTGGTGTTGGTGGTACATCCCCTGTTTGCTGGGCGGCAGGTGCTAACGTTCCTCCAGAGGCGGAGGAAGAGGCCGAGGCGGCAGCAGCAGAAGAGGCCGAGGCGGCAGCAGCAGAAGAGGCCGAAGCGGCAGCAGCAGAAGAGGTAGCAGGGGGAGCCTGAGTGACTTCCTTGTTTTTAAGGTGTTTACTCCACTGCAGTTCATGCTTTGCATGCAGGTGCCTGGTCATGCAGGTTGTGCTAAGGTTCAGAACGTTAATGCCTCGCTTCAGGCTCTGATGGCACAGCGTGCAAACCACTCGAGTCTTGTCGTCAGCACATTGTTTGAAGAAGTGCCATGCCAGGGAACTCCTTGAAGCTGCCTTTGGGGTGCTCGGTCCCAGATGGCGGCGGTCAGTAGCAGGCGGAGTCTCTTGGCGGCGGGTGTTCTGCTTTTGCCCACTGCTCCCTCTTTTGCTACGCTGTTGGCTCGGTCTCACCACTGCCTCTTCCTCCGAACTGTGAAAGTCAGTGGCACGACCTTCATTCCATGTGGGGTCTAGGACCTCATCGTCCCCTGCATCGTCTTCCACCCAGTCTTGATCCCTGACCTCCTGTTCAGTCTGCACACTGCAGAAAGACGCAGCAGTTGGCACCTGTGTTTCGTCATCATCAGAGACATGCTGAGGTCGTATTCCCATGTCCTCATCATCAGGAAACATAAGTGGTTGTGCGTCAGTGCATTCTATGTCTTCCACCGCTGGGGAAGGGCTAGGTGGATGCCCTTGGGAAACCCTGCCAGCAGAGTCTTCAAACATCATAACTGAGACTGCTGCATAACTTGCGGCTCAGACAGTTTCCCTGGTATGCATGGGGGTGATGTGACAGACTGATGGGCTTGGTATTCAGGTGCCATCTGTGCGCTTTCTGCAGAAGACTGGGTGGGAGATAATGTGAACGTGCTGGATCCACTGTCGGCCACCCAATTGACTAATGCCTGTACCTGCTCAGGCCTTACCATCCTTAGAACGGCATTGGGCCCCACCAAATATCGCTGTAAATTATGGCGGCTACTGGGACCTGAGGTAGTTGGTACACTAGAACGTGTGGCTGTGGCAGAACGGCCACGTCCTCTCCCAGCACCAGAGGGTCCACAAATACCACCACGACCATGTCCGCGTCTGCGTCCTTTACTAGATGTTTTCCTCATTGTTATCGTTCACCACAACTACAAAAATATTATTTGGCCCAATGTATTGAATTCAAATTCAGGCCTTTTTTTACAGACACCTAACACTATCTGGCTATCTATTTAGGTACCGTATTACACTAATACAGGCACAGCAGTAACCACAGATTTAGCTGACTATAAATTTGAGGCCTATTATTTAGGCGCTGGGTGACAGGTATACGTTTACGGACAGAATTAGACTGGGATATGGCCAAAAAATAACCACACTATGGATTGCTAAATGAACTATACAGTTCGGGTTTGCTCATCCCTACTTAGCTGCTTTTTTCTTGCCATAATACAAATTCTAACAGTCTATTCAGTAGGACTATCAGCCGTGTATCCACCTGACTTCTCCACAACGCAACTGATGGTCCAAACCCCATTTATAAGGCAAGAAATCCCACTTATTAAACCTGACAGGGCACACCTGTGAAGTGAAAACCATTTCAGGTGACTACCCCTTGAAGCTCATCAAGAGAATGCCAAGAGTGTGCAAAGCAGTAATCAATGCAAAAGGTGGCTACTTTGAAGAACCTAGAATATGACATATGTTCAGTTGTTTCTCACTTTTTTGTTATGTATATAATTCCACATGTGTTAATTCATAGTTTTGATGCCTTCAGTGTGAATCTACAATTTTCATAGTCATGAAAATAAAGAAAACTCTTGAATGAGAAGGTGTGTCCAAACTTTTGGTCTGTACTGTATGTATACAACCTGTTACTTGTATACAACCAGGTACTTGTACAATGTATGTATATGCAATTGTGTCCCAATGCGATTGTGTCCCAGTTCTGTAGGAATGCCGAGTGATGTAGTGCGGCCCTAATAGTTTTTTGCGTGTCACAGTATTCCTACCTGAATACAGCCCATCTCTAGGGTTTGGCTGTGAAGCAATAAAGGGAATTAGTTGAGGTAGGAAATGGAGAATAAATCAAGTCCAGATCTTGATAAAGTTCAACAGCTTTACTTGCATAAACTTTCATCCCAAAAATATTCAGGCTTTCTCTTGGTCCCAGCAGGCTTTGGCATAAACTGGCAGGCAAACTTGATAACTCTGCTTTCTCTCTATGCTGTGCTGAACTCGGCTTGGTTGTGGTTAATGGACTTTTGGTCGGTTCTGGTATCCCTGGATTGGGGTGCCTTTGGCTGTTGACCTCCACCTGACACTCAGTAGGTAAATTCTGCAAGGAGTCAGGGAGCTCTATGAGTGACTTCCCTCTGGAGAGACTCCTGCTGCAGCAGGGGAACTTTCCCCTTAATGTTACATCTTCCACAGATCAGTCTCCAACGCTAGCTTAGCTTAGACTGGAATAACCTAGAACTGCAACTGCCCCAAAGGGGAAGAATGTAATGGTGAGTTCCATTCTATCAAAAGATAGCTCTGCTGTCAATACTGCCACCTGCTGGTGAACAGGCATAATGCATGAACATAACAGTTACATAACACTAATAGGAATGCACAGTGTAATAGACCTGGAATAAATACAAGGATTACATTATTGTTAGCACTTAACCCCTTGAGGACCTGTGCCGTATATGTACAGCAGAAGTCCAGTCCCTAAACATGTGCGCAAGAGCGCCTTAACCACCGGGTTTCTGCTATTTTAAATAGCAAAGACCCGTGGCATATGTATGAGTTCAGCCATAAGGCTGACCGCATACATCTTACCCTTCAGATGCCGTGGTCAAATGTGACCACAGCATCTGATCAGCCCGGGACCGGAAGTCATGCTTTTCCGGTCTGGTAACAGCGTTCCCCGGCTGAGTTTGGGGGACCTGTTACTTCTCTGAAATACTGCTTGAGGCTTTGGCGCCTATTTCAGGAATATAACATTACAGGCCACTAGGTGGCAGCATTGTATTGTTATATTCCGTATTGTTATATTCCAAATGAAGTGTTCAATGATGACTATTTAACCATCAATAAACGCTATGGACTAGAGGTGGGACAAATCCAATATTTTTTTAATCCGAAAAGGTTCTCGAATCTATCGAATGTTTGGAATCTCTAATCCTACGAATCCTATACATAAGAATTGTGTGAATTGTGTAAGAACCAAAGTGATCCAAACACTTACAGGGAGTGCAGAATTATTAGGCAAGTTGTATTTTTGAGGATTAATTTTATTATTGAACAACAACCATGTTCTCAATGAACCCAAAAAACTCATTAATATCAAAGCTGAATATTTTTGGAAGTAGTTTTTAGTTTGTTTTTAGTTTTAGCTATTTTAGGGGGATATCTGTGTGTGCAGGTGACTATTACTGTGCATAATTATTAGGCAACTTAACAAAAAACAAATATATACCCATTTCAATTATTTATTTTTACTAGTGAAACCAATATAACATCTCAACATTCACAAATATACATTTCTGACATTCAAAAACAAAACAAAAACAAATCAGTGACCAATATAGCCACCTTTCTTTGCAAGGACACTCAAAAGCCTGCCATCCATGGATTCTGTCAGTGTTTTGATCTGTTCACCATCAACATTGCGTGCAGCAGCAACCACAGCTTCCCAGACACTGTTCAGAGAGGTGTACTGTTTTCCCTCCTTGTAAATCTCACATTTGATGATGGACCACAGGTTCTCAATGGGGTTCAGATCAGGTGAACAAGGAGGCCATGTCATTAGATTTTCTTCTTTTATACCCTTTCTTGCCAGCCACGCTGTGGAGTACTTGGACGCATGTGATGGAGCATTGTCCTGCATGAAAATCATGTTTTTCTTGAAGGATGCAGACTTCTTCCTGTACCACTGCTTGAAGAAGGTGTCTTCCAGAAACTGGCAGTAGGACTGGGAGTTGAGCTTGACTCCATCTTCAACCCGAAAAGGCCCCACAAGCTCATCTTTGATGATACCAGCCCAAACCAGTACTCCACCTCCACCTTCCTGGCGTCTGAGTCGGACTGGAGCTCTCTGCCCTTTACCAATCCAGCCACGGGCCCATCAAGACTCACTCTCATTTCATCAGTCCATAAAACCTTAGAAAAATCAGTCTTGAGATATTTCTTGGCCCAGTCTTGACGTTTCAGCTTGTGTGTCTTGTTCAGTGGTGGTCGTCTTTCAGCCTTTCTTACCTTGGCCATGTCTCTGAGTATTGCACACCTTGTGCTTTCGGGCACTCCAGTGATGTTGCAGCTCTGAAATATGGCCAAACTGGTGGCAAGTGGCATCTTGGCAGCTGCACGCTTGACTTTTCTCAGTTCATGGGCAGTTATTTTGCGCCTTGGTTTTTCCACACGCTTCTTGCGACCCTGTTGACTATTTTGAATGAAACGCTTGATTGTTCGATGATCACGCTTCAGAAGCTTTGCAATTTTAAGAGATCTGCATCCCTCTGCAAGATATCTCACTATTTTTGACTTTTCTGAGCCTGTCAAGTCCTTCTTTTGACCCATTTTGCCAAAGGAAAGGAAGTTGCCTAATAATTATGCACACCTGATATAGGGTGTTGATGTCATTAGACCACACCCCTTCTCATTACAGAGATGCACATCACCTGACATGCTTAATTGGTAGTAGGCTTTCGAGCCTATACAGCTTGGAGTAAGACAACATGCATAAAGAGGATGATGTGGTCAAATTACTCATTTGCCTAATAATTCTGCACGCAGTGTATGTGGGGAATCTGTGGATGACACAGGAGAGGGTCTGACACCTGGCACCCTCGCCGATCAGCTGTTTCAGGGAGCCACAGTGCTGCTTGTAGCTCTGGGGAGTGCAGCCGGCTCCCGACATCTCTCCAAGCATAACGCTGTACATGTGTATGGGTATACAGATGTAGCAGGGTTAGCACTTAAGCTCTTAACTCAAATTTCTTAACTCATCGCAATATCTTGAGACAAAAGCCATTGAAAAGCAATTAAAGGTGTTTGCTTAACGCAATTAGTTTAGGTAGCATGTATCATAAAGCATGAGTGTTAACTCTACTACATCCGTACATGAAAGAAGATAGTTTTCACCCACCAGCCCAGAAAAAAATTAGACACACTACAGAGGAAAAATGCTAAAGGCTATAGTCACATAACAGCCAGAAAGTGAAATTCCTCATGTGCACCCACATGACAGCTGACATTTCTAAATTCTAGAATATTATCTGCCTATAGCCACCACTAGGGGGAGCTTACTGCACAACTACCCTATTATATAAAGATATTCTGTTGAGGTTAGGCTTTGAGAACCCTTTTTTTCAACTAGTTCTTAAATTGCTTCTCTGCACAATTCTGCTAATAATGTCAATAAATAAATACATTTATATTTTCTTTTACAGATGCACCAAAAAATGTGACTGTCGCTGTCATCGGTATAGATGAAGTGATGGAAGGAAGTGATATGAAGTTGCAATGTAACAGCTTCTCCAATCCTGCTGTATATAATTATGAATGGTACAAAGGGAAATCCAAATTACCAGACACAGGACGGGAGATCACAGTGAGGAATGTGAGCAGGGACATGGAGCCCTATTTCTGTGCTGCAAGAAATCATTTGGGTAGAGAAGAATCAGCCCCGACAGAGATACCTGTACAATGTATGTATACAACCCTTCACCTATATACAACCAGATACCTGTCCTATGTATGTATACAACCAGATACCTGTCCTATGTATGTATACAACCTGATACCTGTACAATCTTTGTATACAACCTGTTACTTGTATACAACCTGTTACCTGTACAATGTATGTATATGCAATTGTGTCCCAATGCGATTGTGTCCCAGTTCTGTAGGAATGCCGAGTGATGTAGTGCGACCCTAATAGTTTTTTGCGTGTCACAGTATTCCTACCTGAATACAGCCCATCTCCAGGTTTTGGCTGCGAAGCAATAAAGGGAATTAGTTGAGGTAGGAGATGGAGTCCAGACCTTGATAAAGTTCAACAGCTTTACTTGCATAAACTTTCATCCAAAAAATATTCAGGCTTTCTCTTGGTCCCAGCAGGCTTTGGCATAAACTGGCAGGAAAACTTGATAACTCTGCTTTATTAGTGACTTCCCTCTGGAGAGACTCCTGCTGCAGTAGGGGAACTTTCCCCTTACTGTTACATCTTCCACAGATCTGTCTCCAACGCTAGCTTAGCTTAATCTGGAATAAACTAGAACTGCAGCCCCTCCCTTTGGTAGGAAGCAGGACTGTCCCACTTCTGCCCCAAAGGGGAAGAATGTAATAGTGAGTTTCATTCTATCAAAAGATAGTTGTCAATACTGCCACCTGCTGGTGAACAGGCATAATGCATGAACATAACAGTTACATAACACTAATAGGAATGTACAGTGTAAAGGACCTGGAATAAATACAAGGATCACATTATTGTTAGCACTTAACCCTTTAAGGACCTGTGCCATATACTTACAGCAGAAGTCCGGTCCCTAAACATGTGCGCGAGAGCGCCTTAACCACCGGGTTTCTGCTATTTTAAATAGCAGAGACCCGTGTCAAATGTATGCGATCAGCCATAAAGCTGACCGCATACATCTTTCCATTCAGATGCCGTGGTCAAATGTGACCACAGCATCTGATCAGCCCGGGACTGGAAGTCACGCTTTTCCGGTCCGGTAACAGCGTTCCCCGGCTGAGTTTGGGGGACCTGTTACTTCTCTGAAATACTGCTTGAGGCTTTGGCGCCTATTTCAGGAATATAACATTACAGGCCACTAGGTGGCAGCATTGTATTGTTATATTCCGTATTGTTATATTCCAAATGAAGTGTTCAATGATGACTATTTAACCATCAATAAACACTATGGACTAGAGGTGGGACAAATCCAATATTTTTTTAATCCGAATCCGAAAAGGTTCTCGAATCTATTGAATCTTTGGAATCTCGAATCCTACGAATCCTATACATAAGAATTGTGTGAATGGTGTAAGAAACAAAGTGATCCAAACACTTATGTGGGGAATCTGTGGATGACACAGGAGAGGGTCTGACACCAGGCACCCTCGCCGATCAGCTGTTTCAGGGAGCCACAGTGCTGCTTGTAGCTCTGGGGAGTGCAGCCGGCTCCCGACATCTCTCCAAGCATAACGCTGTACATGTGTATGGGTATACAGATGTAGCAGGGTTAGCACTTAAGCTCTTAACTCAAATTTCTTAACTCATCGCAATATCTTGAGACAAAAGCCAATGAAAAGCAATTAAAGGTGTTTGCTTAACGCATTTAGTTTAGGTAGCATGTATCATACGGCATGAGTGTTAACTCTACTAAATCTGTACATGAAAGAAGATAGTTTTCACCCACCAGTCCAGAAATTTTTTTTTGACACACTACAGAGGGAAAAATGCTAAAGACTGTATTAACATAATGGCCAGAAAGTGAAATTCCTCATGTGCACCCACATGACAGCTGACATTTCTAAATTATAGAATATTATCTGCCTATAGCCACCACTAGGGGGAGCTTACTGCACAACTACCGTATTATATAAAGATATTCTGATGAGGTTAGGCTTGGAGAACCCTTTTTTCAATTAGTTCTTAAATTGCTTCTCTGCACAATTCTGCTAATAATGTTAATAAATCAATTTATATTTTCTTTCACAGATGCACCAAAAAATGTGACTGTCGCTGTCATCGGTATAGATGAAGTGATGGAAGGAAGTGATATGAAGTTGCAATGTAACAGCTTCTCCAATCCTGCTGTATATAATTATGAATGGTACAAAGGGAAATCCAAATTACCAGACACAGGACGGGAGATCACAGTAAGGAATGCGAGCAGAGACATGGAGCCCTATTCCTGTGCTGCAAGAAATCATTTGGGTAGAGGAAAATCAGCCCCGACAGAGATATCTCTACAATGTATGTATACAACCCTTCACCTATATACAACCAGATACCTGTACAATGTACAGTACAGACCAAAAGTTTGGACACACCTTCTCATTCAAAGAGTTTTCTTTATTTTCATGACTATGACAATTGTAAATTCACACTGAAGGCATCACAACTATGAATTAACACATGTGGAATTATATACATAACAAAAAAGTGTGAAACAACTGAAAATATGTCATATTCTTGGTTCTTCAAAGTAGCCACCTTTTGCTTTGATTACTGCTTTGCGCACTCTTGGCATTCTCTTGATGAGCTTCAAGAGGTAGTCACCTGAAATGGTCTTTCAACAGTCTTGAAGGAGTTCCCAGAGATGCTTAGCACTTGTTGGCCCTTTTGCCTTCACTCTGCGGTCCAGCTCACCCCAAACCATCTCGATTGGGTTCAGGTCCGGTGACTGTGGAGGCCAGGTCATCTGGCGCAGCACCCCATCACTCTCCTTTATGGTCAAATAGCCCTTACACAGCCTGGAGGTGTGTTTGGGGTCATTGTCCTGTTGAAAAATAAATGATGGTCCAACTAAATGCAAACCGGATGGAATAGCATGCCGCTGCAAGATGCTGTGGTAGCCATGCTGGTTCAGTATGCCTTCAATTTTGAATAAATCCCCAACAGTGTCACCAGCAAAGCACCCCCACACCATCACACCTCCTCCGCCATGCTTCACGGTGGGAACCAGGCTTGTAGAGTCCATCTGTTTACCTTTTCTGCGTCGCACAAAGACACGGTGGTTGGAACCAAAGATCTCAAATTTAGACTCATCAGACCAAAGCACAGATTTCCACTGGTCTAATGTCCATTCCTTGTGTTCTTTAGCCCAAAGAAGTCTCTTCTGCTTGTTGCCTGTCCTTAGCAGTGGTTTCCTAGCAGATATTCTACCATGAAGGCCTGATTCACACAGTCTCCTCTTAACAGTTGTTCTAGAGATGTGTCTGCTGCTAGAACTCTGTGTGGCATTGACCTGGTCTCTAATCTGAGCTGCTGTTAACCTGCGATTTCTGAGGTTGGTGACTCGGATGAACTTATTCTCCGCAGCAGAGGTGACTCTTGGTCTTCCTTTCCTGGGGCGGTCCGCATGTCAGCCAGTTTCTTTGTAGCGCTTGATGGTTTTTGTGACTGCACTTGGGGACACTTTCAAAGTTTTTCCAATTTTTCGGACTGACTGACCTTCATTTCTTAACCCCTTAAGGACCAGGCTCATTTTCACCTTAAGGACCAGGCCATTTTTTGCAAATATGACCAGTGTCACTTTAAGTGCTGATAACTTTAATACACTTTGACTTATCCAGGCCATTCTGAGATTGTTTTTTCGTCACATATTGTACTTCATGACACTGGTAAAATAAAGTCAAAAAAATAAAAAAATTTGCATAATAAAATACCAAATTTACAAAAAATTTAGAAAAATTAGTAAATTTCAAAGTTTCAGTTTCTCTACTTCTGTAATACATAGTGTAGGAAGGCGCAGGGGTCCGTCATTGATGGAAGGTACGTGTCACCGAGGTTCCTGGCCTCGGTGAGATAAGAACTGGTTATTTTATGTGTCAGCCGCAGCTAGTGCTCGCTGACACTGTTTATTCTTAGTGTGGCTGAAAAGCCGATCCGAGCCGGTTCTTATTGGGAGCAGCTAAAGAGCAGGGTGGGTGGCTGTTCCCCACGTCCAGGCCAGGTTTTGGGCTGGGGTTTAAAAGCTCAGCCAGAAGCTCAGCTGGTTGTGGTATGTTCCTCCAAATGAGAGTGGAGCTGTGAAGGCTCTGGGTTTCTAGGAGCTGCATGAGAGCCACCAGCTGGAAGCCAGGCGCCCTAAAAGCCTGCTGTGGATATCCAGGTGACATGTTTGTTTGAGTTTGCTGGACTTTTTGCTGTGTGAAAAACCACGGAGGAATTCCTGCGGTGTGAATTAACACCAGGACTCTGCCAAGTGTTGGTGTTATTTTGTTCCTTGTTGTGTGAATAAACACTGACTTTTGCTTTACAACCTTGTTTTTGCCTCTGTACTGCATCCGCTTACCCTGCCTACCAGAGCGAATCCCTACAATAGTAATACCCCCAAAAATTGTGATGACTTAACATTCCCCATATGTCTACTTCATGTTTGAATTATTTTGGGAATGATATTTTATTTTTTGGGGATGTTACAGGGCTTAGAAGTTTAGAACCCAATCTTGAAATTTTTCAGAAATTTACAAAAACCCAATTTCTAGGGACCACTACAGCTCTGAAGTCACTTTGCGAGGCTTACATAATAGAAACCGCCAAAAAATGACCCCATTCTATAAACTACACCCCTCAAGGTATTCAAAACTGATTTTACAAACTTCGTTAACCCTTTAGGTGTTGCACAAGAGTTATTGGCAAATGGGGATGAAATTTGAGAATTTCATTTTTTTGCCTAATTTCCCATTTTAACCCATTTTTTTCACTAACAAAGCAAGGGTTAACAGCCAAACAAGACTGTATCTTTATTGCCCTGACTCTGCTGTTTACAGAAACACCCCATATGTGGCCGTAAACTACTGTACGGCCACACAGCGGGGCGTAGAGTGAAAGGCGCACCGTATGGTTTTTGGAAGCCAGATTTTGCTGGACAGTTTTTTTGACACCATGTCCCATTTGAAGCCCCCTGATGCACCCCTAGAGTAGAAACTCCATAAAAGTGACCACATCTAAGAAACTACACCCCTCAAGGTATTCAAAACGGATTTTACAAACTTTGTTAACCCTTTAGGTGTTGCACAAGATTTAATGGAAAATAGAGATACAATTTCAAAATTTCACTTTTTTGGCAGATTTTCCATTTTAATATTTTTTTTCCAGTTACAAAGCAAGGGTTAACATCCAAACAAAACTCAATATTTATTGCCCTGATTCTGTAGTTTACAGAAACACCCCATATGTGGTCGTAAACTGCTGTACGGGCACACGGCAGGGTGCAGAAGGAAAGGAATGCCATACGGTTTTTGGAAGGCAGATTTAGCTGGACTGTTTTTTTGACACCATGTCCCATTTGAAGCCCCCCTGATGCACCCCTAGAGTAGAAACTCCCAAAAAGTGACCCCATTTTAGAAAGTACAGAATAGGGTGGCAGTATTGCTCTATATTACACTTTTTGTGCGGCAAGGTAACAAGAAATAGCTTTTTTGGCACGTTTTTTTTTTTGTTATTTATAACATTCATCTGACAGGTTAGATCATGTGGTAATTTTATAGAGCATGTTGTCACGGACGTGGCGATACCTAATATGTATACCATTTTTTTTATTTATGTAAGATTTATACAATAACTTCATTTTTAAAACCAAAAAATTGTTTAGTGTCTCCATAGTCTCCATAGTTTTTTCAGTTTTTGGGCGATTATCTTGAGTAGGGTCTCATTTTTTGCGGGATGAGATGACGGTTTGATTAGTACTATTTTAGCGTACATGCGACTTTTTTTAATCACTTTTATTACCTTTTTTGGGAAGTAAGGTAGGCAAAATTTAAATTTTCTCATAGTTTTTATTTTTTTATTTTTATGGCGTTCACCGTGCGGGGAAAGTAACATGACCGTTTTATAGATCAGGTCGTTACGGACGCGGTGATACCTAATATGTGTAGTGTATTTTATTTTTTAAATTTTTATTCAGTGATAAATGTTTTTTTTTTTATCTTTACTTTTTTCTCTCTTTTTTTACATATATATATTATTATTTTTTTGGTTCTTGAAGATCCAGTGGGTCTGATGTCTGTAAAATACAGTACAGAACCCTATAGGGTTCTGTACTGTATTTTACTTACACTGAACAGATATTTGCTTTTATCATAGATCTGTTCAGCATCATGGACAGCAGGACGCCTGAGCAGGCGTGCTGTTGCCATGGGAACCTTCCCCGTCTGCCACAACTTCGCAGACAGGGAAGGGTGAGGACGGGGCTTCGGGGGGCTGCCTGGGGGCTCTCTCCCTCTCCATCGGGGGGCTGCAAAGGCACAGCAGCCCCCCGATCGGAGAGGGAGGGAGCTCCCTGCGCTGTTAACCTTTTCCATACAGCGGTCCGTACGGACCGCTGTATGAAAAGGGTGAAACGGCTGACATCGCATCAACGATGTCAGCCGTTTATACCAGGGTGTCAGCAATGTGCTGGCACCCTAGTATAACCCACTAGACGCCAACGATTATTCAAGGGAAGGCGGGCGGGGGATCGCGATCCCGCCTGCCGCACCTCCCGCAACGCCCCCACCGCCTGTGACAAACACCCGCCGCCATCAAATCGTGCAGGGAGGCAGAGGGGGTGCAAAATCTCTAATTTAGGCACTCTAAAGTTTCTGATCCCCGCGGTCAGGGACCGCAGGGATCAGAAACTGCAAAAAGCGCAGCAAACCGCAGGTCTGAATTGACCTGCGGTTTGCTGCGATCGCCCCCTGGCGTTGTGACAGGATGCCGGCTGAATGATTTCAGCCGGCATCCTGTTCAGATTAACCCCTGGGGCGCCGGAATCCCGATTTAAAGTTAGGACGTACCGGTACGTCCTGGGTCCTTAAGGACTCGGGAAATAGGGCGTACCGGTACGTCCTATGTCCTTAAGGGGTTAAAGTAATGATGGCCACTCGTTTTTCTTTACTTAGCTGCTTTTTTCTTGCCATAATACAAATTCTAACAGTCTATTCAGTAGGACTATCAGCTGTGTATCCACCTGACTTCTCCACAATGCAACCGATGGTCCCAAACCCATTTATAAGGCAAGAAATCCCACTTATTAAACCTGACAGGGCACACCTGTGAAGTGAAAACCATTTCAGGTGACTACCCCTGGAAGCTCATCAAGAGAATGCCAAGAGTGTGCAAAGCAGTAATCAAAGCAAAAGGTGGCTACTTTGAAGAACCTAGAATATGACATATTTTCAGTTGTTTCACACTTTTTTGTTATGTATATAATTCCACATGTGTTAATTGATAGTTTTGATGCCTTCAGTGCGAATCTACAATTTTCATAGTCATGAAAATAAAGAAAATTCTTTGAATGAGAAGGTGTGTCCAAACTTTTGGTCTGTACTGTATGTATACAACCTGTTGTATACAACCAGATACCTGTCCTATGTATGTATACAACCTGATACCTGTACAATCTTTGTATACAACCTGCTACTTGTATACAACCAGGTACTTGTACAATGTATTTATATGCAAATGTGTCCCAATGTGATTGTGTCCCAGTTCTGTACGAATGCCGAGTGATGTAGTGCGACCCTAATAGTTTTTTGCGTGTCACAGTATTCCTACCTGAATACAGCCCATCTCCAGGGTTTGGCTGTGAAGCAATAAAGGGAATTAGTTGAGGTAGGAGATGGAGAATAAATCGAATCCAGACCTTGATAAAGTTCAACAGCTTTACTTGCATAAAATTTCATCCAAAAAATATTCAGGCTTTCTCTTGGTCCCAGCAGGCTTTGGCATAAACTGGCAGGCAAACTTGATAACTCTGCTTTCTCTCTATGCTGTGCTGAACTCGGCTTGGTTGTGGTTAAAGGACTTTTGGTCGGTTCTGGTATCCCTGTATTGGGGTGCCTTTGGCTGTTGACCTCCTCCTGGCACTCAGTAGGTAAATTCTGCAAGGAGTCAGGGAGCTCTATAAGTAACTTCCCTCTGGAGAGACTCCTGCTGCAGCAGGGGCACTTTCCCCTTAATGTTACATCTTCCACAGATCTGTCTCCAACGCTAGCTTAGCTTAGACTGGAATAACCTAGAACTGCAACTGCCCCAAAGGGGAATAAAGTAATGGTGAGTTCCATTCTATCAAAAGATAGAGCTCTGCTGTCAATACTGCCACCTGCTGGTGAACAGGCATAACGCATGAACATAACAGTTACATAACACTAATAGGAACGCACAGTGTAAAGGACCTGGAATAAATACAAGGATTACATTATTGTTAGCTCCTAACCCCTTAAGGACCTGTACCGTATATGTACAGCAGAAGTCCAGTCCCTAAACATGTGCGCAAGAGCGCCTTAACCACCGGGTTTCTGCTATTTTAAATAGCAAAGACCTGTGGCATATGTATGAGTTCAGCCATAAGGCTGACCGCATACATCTTACCCTTCAGATGCCGTGGTCAAATGTGACCACAGCATCTTATCAGCCCGGGACCGGCAGTCATGCTTTTCCGGTCCAGTAACGGCGTTCCCCGGCTGAGTCTGGGGGACCTGTTACTTCTCTGAAATACTGCTTGAGGCTTTGGCGCCTATTTCAGGAATATAACATTACAGGCCACTAGGTGGCAGCATTGTATTGTTATATTCCGTATTGTTATATTCCAAATGAAGTGTTCAATGATGACTATTTAACCATCAATAAACACTATGGACTAGAGGTGGGACAAATCCAATATTTTTTTAATCCGAAAAGGTTCTCGAATCTATTGAATCTTTGGACTCTCGAATCCTACGAATCCTATACATAAGAATTGTGTGACTGGTGTAAGAAACAAAGTGAACCAAACACTTATGTGGGGAATCTGTGGATGACACAGGAGAGGGTCTGACACCTGGCACCCTCGCCGATCAGCTGTCTCAGGGAGCCACAGTGCTGCTTGTAGCTCTGGGGAGTGCAGCCGGCTCCCGACATCTCTCCAAGCATAACGCTGTACATGTGTATGGGTATACAGATGTAGCAGGGTTAGCACTTAAGCTCTTAACTCAAATTTATTAACTCATCGCGATATCTTGAGACAAAAGTCATTGAAAAGCAATTAAAGGTGTTTGCTTAACGCAATTAGTTTAGGTAGCATGTATCATACGGCATGAGTGTTAACTCTACTAAATCTGTACATGAAAGAAGATAGTTTTCACCCACCAGTCCAGAAAAAAATTAGACACACTACAGAGGGAAAAATGCTAAAGGCTATAGTCACATAATGGCCAGAAAGTGAAATTCCTCATGTGCACCCACATGACAGCTGACATTTCTAAATTCTAGAATATTATCTGCCTATAGCAACCACTAGGGGGAGCTTACTGCACAACTACCGTATTATATAAAGATATTCTGATGAGGTTAGGCTTGGAGAACCCTTTTTTTCAATTGGTTCTTAAATTGCTTCTCTGCACAATTCTGCTAATAATGTCAATAAATCAATTTATATTTTCTTTTACAGATGCACCAAAAAATGTGACTGTCGCTGTCATCGGTATAGATGAAGTGATGGAAGGAAGTGATGTGAAGTTGCAATGTAACAGCTTCTCCAATCCTGCTGTATATAATTATGAATGGTACAAAGGAAAATCCAAATTTCCAGACACAGGACGGGAGATCACAGTAAGGAATGTGAGCAGAGACATGGAGCCCTATTCCTGTGCTGCAAGAAATCATTTGGGTAGAGGAGAATCAGCCCCGACAGAGATACCTGTACAATGTATGTATACAACCCTTCACCTATATACAACCAGATACCTGTACAATGTATGTATACAACCCTTCACCTATATACAACCAGATACCTGTACAATGTATGTATACAACCCTTCACCTATATACAACCAGATACTTGTACAATGTACAGTACAAACCAAAAGTTTGGACACACCTTCTCATTCAAAGAGTTTTCTTTATTTTCATGACTATGACAATTGCAAATTCACACTGAAGGCATCAAAACTATGAATTAACACATGTGGAATTATATACATAACAAAAAAGTGTGAAACAACTGAAAATATGTCATATTCTAGGTTCTTCAAAGTAGCCACCTTTTGCTTTGATTACTGCTTTGCACACTCTTGGCATTCTCTTGATGAGCTTCAAGAGGTAGTCACCTGAAATGGTCTTTCAACAGTCTTGAAGGAGTTCCCAGAGATGCTTAGCACTTGTTGGCCCTTTTGCCTTCACTCTGCGGTCCAGCTCACCCCAAACCATCTCGATTGGGTTCAGGTCCGGTGACTGTGGAGGCCAGGTCATCTGGCGCAGCACCCCATCACTCTCCTTCATGGTCAAATAGCCCTTACACAGCCTAGACGTGTGTTTTGGGTCATTGTCCTGTTGAAAAATAAATGATGGTCCAACTAAACGCAAACCGGATGGAATAGCATGCCGCTGCAAGATGCTGTGGTAGCCATGCTGGTTCAGTATGCCTTCAATTTTGAATAAATCCCCAACAGTGTCACTAGCAAAGCACCCCCACACCATCACACCTCCTCCTCCATGCTTCACGGTGGGAACCAGGCATGTAGAGTCCATCCGTTCACCTTTTCTGCGTCGCACAAAGACACGGTGGTTGGAACCAAAGATCTCAAATTTGAACTCATCAGACCAAAGCACAGATTTCCACTGGTCTAATGTCCATTCCTTGTGTTCTTTAGCCCAAAGAAGTCTCTTCTGCTTGTTGCCTGTCCTTATCAGTGGTTTCCTAGCAGATATTCTACCATGAAGGCCTGATTCACACAGTCTCCTCTTAACAGTTGTTCTAGAGATGTGTCTGCTGCTAGAACTCTGTGTGGCATTGACCTGGTCTCTAATCTGACCTGCTGTTAACCTGTGATTTTTGAGGCTGGGGACTCAGATGAACTTATCCTCCGCAGCAGAGGTGACTCTTGGTCTTCCTTTCCTGGGGCGGTCCGCATGTCAGCCAGTTTCTTTGTAGCGCTTGATGGTTTTTGTGACTGCACTTGGGGACACTTTCAAAGTTTTTCCAATTTTTCGGACTGACTGACCTTCATTTCTTATAGTAATGATGGCCACTCATTTTTCTTTACTTAGCTGCTTTTTTCTTGCCATAATACAAATTCTAACAGTCTATTCAGTAGGACTATCAGCTGGGTATCCACCTGACTTCTCCACAACGCAACTGATGGTCCCAACCCCATTTATAAGGCAAGAAATCCCACTTATTAAACCTGACACGGCACACCTGTGAAGTGAAAACCATTTCAGGTGACTACCTCTTGAAGCTCATCAAGAGAATGCCAAGAGTGTGCAAAGCAGTAATCAAAGCAAAAGGTGGCTACTTTGAAGAACCTAGAATATGACATATGTTCAGTTCTTTCTCACTTTTTTGTTATGTATATAATTCCACATGTGTTAATTCATAGTTTTGATGCCTTCAGTGTGAATCTACAATTTTTATAGTTATGAAAATAAAGAAAACTCTTTAAATGAGAAGGTGTGTCCAAACTTTTGGTCTGTACTGTATGTATACAACCAGATACCTGTCCTATGTATGTATACAACCTGATACCTATACAATGTTTGTATACAACCTGTTACTTGTATACAACCAGGTACTTATACAATGTATGTATATGCAATTGTGCCCCAATGCGATTGTGTCCCAGTTCTGTAGGAATGCCGAGTGATGTAATGCGACCCTAATAGTTTTTTGCGTGTCACAGTATTCCTACCTGAATACAGCCCATCTCCAGGGTTTGGCTGTGAAGCAATAAAGGGAATTAGTTGAGGTAGGAGATGGATAATAAATCAAGTCCAGACCTTGATAAAGTTCAACAGCTTTACTTGCATAAAATTTCATCCAAAAAATATTCAGGCTTTCTCTTGGTCCCAGCAGGCTTTGGCATAAACTGGCAGGCAAACTTGATAACTCTGCTTTCTCTCTATGCTGTGCTGAACTCGGCTTGGTTGTGGTTAATAGACTTTTGGTCGGTTCTGGTATCCCTGGATTGGGGTGCCTTTGGCTGTTGACCTCCTCCTGACACTCTGTAGGTAAATTCTGCAAGGAGTCATGGAGCTCTATGAGTGACTTCCCTCTGGAGAGACTCCTGCTGCAGCAGGGGCACTTTCCCCTTAATGTTACATCTTCCACAGATCTGTCTCCAACGCTAGCTTAGCTTAGACTGGAATAACCTAAAACTGCAACTGCTCCAAAGGGGAATAAAGTAATGGTGAGTTCCATTCTATCAAAAGATAGAGCTCTGCTGTCAATACTGCCACCTGCTGGTGAACAGGCATAATGCATGAACATAACAGTTACATAACACTAATAGGAATGCACAGTGTAAAGGACCTGGAATAAATACAAGTATTACATTATTGTTAGCACTTAACCCCTTAAGGACCTGTGCCGTATATGTACAGCAGAAGTCCAGTCCCTAAACATGTGCGCGAGAGCGCCTTAACCACCGGGTTTCTGCTATTTTAAATAGCAAAGACCCGTGGCATATGTATGCGTTCAGCCATAAGGCTGACCGCATACATCTTACCCTTCAGATGCCGTGGTCAAATGTGACCACAGTATCTGATCAGTCCGGGACCGGAAGTCATGCTTTTCCGGTCTGGTAACGGCGTTCCCCGGCTGAGTTTGGGGGACCTGTTACTTCTCTGAAATATTGCTTGAGGCTTTGGCGCCTATTTCAGGAATATAACATTACAGGCCACTAGGTGGCAGCATTGTATTGTTATATTCCATATTATTATATTCCAAATGAAGTGTTCAATGATGAACTATTAAACCATCAATAAACACTATGGACTAGAGGTGGGACAAATCCAATATTTTTTTAATCCGAAAAGGTTCTCGAATCTATAGAATCTTTGGAATCTCGAATCCTACGAATCCTATACATAAGAATTGTGTGAATGGTGTAAGAAACAAAGTGATCCAAACACTTATGTGGGGAATCTGTGGATGACACAGGAGAGGGTCTGACACCTGGCACCCTCGCCGATCAGCTGTCTCAGGGAGCCACAGTGCTGCTTGTAGCTCTGGGGAGTGCAGCCGGCTCCCGACATCTCTCCAAGCATAACGCTGTACATGTGTATGGGTATACAGATGTAGCAGGGTTAGCACTTAAGCTCTTAACTCAAATTTCCAGGACGTCCTCCATGACAGCACTACATGGAGGTTGTCTCCCCCGCCCACTATTGGGACAGGAAACAGAGAGGTTAAAAGCTCCCCCCCCCCCCCACCCACCTTCACCAGTGTTTTTTTCCTGTCCCAATAATGGACAGGGCAGAGAGAGGGTCTCTCTTCAGACCTTTTTTTTTGTTTTCTAAAATCTCTTTTTTCTAAACGCCAGGCTAAAATCCCTAAGCTGGGGTCCCTTAGCCTCCCAGCCCCTCCAGTACCTGTGGGTCACGCGGCTCACTGCTGGAAAGGACGTTTGCAGGGGCTGGGGAATGGTAGCCGCAACCCCGCTGGGGCTCTGGGCTGCAGGATGCTCTCTCCAGGGGAGACGCGGGAGCCGGAGCGCTTTTTTTTCTTTTACTTCCGGTTTCGGCGCTGATCCGGAAGTGACGTTGAGACGCCGGTGAAGGAGTGCGCATGTGCGTAACCTCCGACACCGGATCCAACATGGCGGCTCCCTGTGTTTGATCCCCGCGGCAAGGGACGCTAGAGGCCTAGCGTTTGGGCCTCGCGTCCCGTCCGGAACCCCTGCAGTGACCGGAAGGAAGGGGAGGAGCATTCACGCCAGGAGGGGTAAGTGCCAGTGGCATTTAAAGTCTGGTGGGGTTGAGTGTGAGTCCCTCAAGTTATGGAGTCAGCCAGTATGAGAGAGCAGTCCCCAGACCCTCCTGCCCAGGGATATGTGAGTAAACCCAGCACTGCAGGGTGGTGTACGGTGATAGGTTTAGCAAGCATTATAGCCTGTTTCTATCATCATGTCTCCTAGGGGGAAAAAGATCCTACCTTAAAGGTGGATGCTAAAAAGAAGCCTAAGAGATGCGCTATCTGCAGCAAAAGGCTTCAGGAGTCGTATGCAAAGAAACTTTGTGCGGATTGCATTAACAAAATGATGAAAGAGGAACAGTCGTCCCTTTTAACAGACCTTAGAGCCATTATTAAAGAAGAAGTCAAAGCATCAGTTTCCTCCTTAATAGCGCCTAAGGTGGTGGAGCAGACCACTGGGATTAAAAGACCCAGGGAAGCCTTGGAATCAGACCCAGAGGTTATTGAGATGGAATATTCAGGAGAGGAGGAGGAAGAAGAGTCTTTACCTTCCTCATCCCACGAGGAGAAACGCAAATATTGTTTCTCATCTGAGGATATGGACTCCCTTCTGACTGCGGTTAGACAGACCATGGATATCCCAGACGAACCAACTAAAAGGTCCATTCAGGAGGAAATGTTTGCAGGCCTGATTACTAAACGGAAAAAAGTTTTTCCTTTGCATTCCAGCCTAAAGCAGATGATCCTGGATGAGTGGGAAGATGTGGAAAAGAGGCTTTTTATTCCCAGAGAATTCAAAAGTCGTCTATCCTTTGACAAAGAGGACACTAAACTATGGGAGGAAATCCCAAAGATAGACGCCCCGGTCGCCAGGGTAGCTAAGAAAACAGCAATCCCATTCGAGGACTCCTCCCAGCTGAAAGACCACATGGACCGCAAGGCCGACGGTCTCCTGAGAAAATCTTGGGAGGCTTCGGCAGCCTTGATCTCCACTAACGTTGCAGCCACATCTGTGGCTAGGTCTTTACTATTGTGGTTATCTCAGCTGGAGAATCACTTGTCAATGGGAACTCCCAGGGAGGACATCTTGGAGACTATCCCACTCCTGAAGATGGCAACGGCCTTTACAGCGGACGCCTCGGCTGAGTCAGTCAGGTTCGCAGCTAAAAGTGGGGCCCTTCTAAACACCGCAAGAAGAGCTTTGTGGTTAAAGAACTGGTCTGGTGATCTCACCTAAAAAAATAAACTATGTACAATTCCTTTTTCAGGATCATATGTGTTTGGCCCTAGCCTGGACAGAATTCTTGAAAAGGCCTCAGATAAAAAGATAGGGTTTCCTGAAACAAAAACTAGAAAGACACATTTTTTTTGGAAAAAATTTCAGCCAAAGAACCAAGCGTATAAAGACAAGGGCAAATCGGGAAGATGGTCCTATCCTAAAGGGGGTAAGGGCAGAGGATTTCTGCTTAACCCCAACACTTCCCAAGACAAACAATGACGCCAGGCCAGTCGGGGGAAGATTAAGATCTTTTCTCCCAGCATGGAGCCAAATAACCCAGAACCCTTGGGTGCTCCAAATTATTCAGGAGGGATACAGGATAGAGTTTATGTCTGTTCCGCAACACAAATTTGTGCTGACAGGGTACGGAGGAGATACACCTCAGGAAAATCTTTTAAAAGACGTCACAAATTTGAAGAAGCTGGGCGCAGTGACTCGCGGGTCAGGAAGGCAGGGGCTTCTATTCAAGGTTATTCCTGGTCAAAAAGCCAGACGGTTCATTCAGAACCATAATCAACTTAAAACCCCTAAACGTCTTCATAAAGTACCGTCGTTTCAAGATGGAATCGATAAGATCGACAACACCCCTCATTTCTCAGGGAGCGGTAATGTGCACCTTGGACTTAAAAGATGCATATTACCATGTACCAATACATCCGGACCACCAAAAATTCCTAAGGTTCGCGGTAAGGGAGGCAGGGAAAGTAAACCATTATCAGTTTCAGTGCCTGCCCTTTGGGATTTCAACAGCCTCCCGGGTGTTTACAAAGTTAGTCATAGAGCTAGTGGCCTTTCTCAGACTGAAGGGAATAAAGATTGTACCCTATCTAGACGATCTTCTCCTAACCGCAGACTCTGCTCCAGTTCTAGCGGCACATACACAGACAACAATATCCCTCTTACAGGATCTCGGCTGGATCATAAATTGGGAAAAGTCGGACCTAGTACCAGAGACCAGAAAAATCTTCCTGGGAACGCTGCTAGATTCGAACCTACAGAGGTCTTTCCTTCCACCTCAAAAGCAGCAGAACCTTGTCAGGAAATTGAAAGCGTTTCAGGAAAAATCTGTGTGCACCATCCGAAACGCCATGAGCGTCCTGGGCTTGATGACTTCTTGCATATTTACGGTACCGTGGAGTCAGCATCACACGAGAATCCTACAGAAGATGATCCTGTCTGTCTGGGACGGGGACCACCGATCCATAGACCGGAAGATCCTGATAAAGGTGAATGCTCGGAGATCCCTGGATTGGTGGCAGATAGCAAGCAACCTGTCAAAGGGCGTCTCCTGGAACCTAAGTCCATATGTCGTAGTAACTACAGATGCCAGCCAACAGGGCTGGGGTGCAAAGGTTGGAATCTACTACTACCAAGGAACTTGGAGTCAGACCATAAAGAACAGGTCTTCAAACTTCAGAGAACTTCAGGCCGTGTGGGAGACTCTCAAACAGAGTCAGGATCTTTTAAGCGGTCAAAACATACAAATCCTATCAGACAACATGACAGCGGTCTCTTTCCTCAAACATCAGGGGGGTACAAGATACCCTCTTCTCCAGAGTTTAACAAACAAATTTTTTTCCTGGGCCGAGGAGAATGTGCTATCAATCTCTGCAGTACACCTACAGGGTTCAAAAAACCAGTCGGCAGATTTCCTCAGCAGACACCTTATAGATCCAAACGAGTGGACTCTGAACAGACAGGTGTTTCTGGAATTGACAGCTTCATGGGGGTACCCAGAAATCGACCTCTTTGCTTCAAGGGAGAATGCTCAAACAACCTCCTTCTTCTCCCGGAACCCTGCCGATCATCCCACAGCAGTAGACGCTTTATCCCAGTCCTGGGACATGAAGCTAGCGTATGCGTTTCCTCCCTTCCCCCTGATTTCAGTAGCCCTAAGAAAAATCAGCAGGGAATCGTCCAAGGTGATCTTCATAGCTCCCTTTTGGCCGAAACAAGCCTTGTTCCCAGTCCTGTCCTCTCTGAGTCAAGAAGATCCGATTCCTCTCCCTCTCAGACCAGACCTGCTGCACCAGGGTCCAATCTGGAGTCCGGAAAAAAAAAAGCTGAAGTTAACAGCGTGGCTTCTGAAAGGGACTTGTTAAAATTACAGGGGTTCTCGGACAAAGTAATAGCCACTATCCAGAGAGGCCATAAGCAGGTGACATCGGCGATTTATAATAAAATCTGGAAGAAATTCTGCTCCTGGATGACGCTGAGAGGGAAGAATCCCCTGCTCCCGAGTCTAGGAGATATTCTTGATTTCCTCCAGGAAGGATTCAACATGGGTCTTAGGCCCAGTACCCTCAAGGTGCAAACTGCAGCCTTGAGTTGGTTTCTAAATTATTCTCTGTCAGAAAATCGATGGGTAAGCAGGTTCTTAAAGGCAACCACGCGGATTAGACCAACACTAAGATCTTTGGTTCCGCCTTGGGACTTGTCGCTAGTGCTTAAGGCCTTAACAAAACCACCCTTTGAGCCCCCTACACGAGAGTAGCTTAAGAAACCTAACCTTAAAAATGATGTTTTTAGTAGCCATCACATCAGCCCGTAGACTAGGGGAGATCCAGGCCCTCACCATCCGTGAGCCGTACCTTACAATCTGTGAAGATAGGGTCATATTAAGGCTAGACCCGTCCTTTATACCTAAGGTAGTTTCTTCCTTTCACCGCAACCAGGAAATTGTACTGCCAACCTTCTACACAGATCCAAAGACCGAAAAGGGAGAAAGAATTCCACCTTCTAGACGTCAGACGTTCCCTCCTTTCCTACTTAGACGTTACCAGTACCTTTAGACTGGACTCAAATCTCTTTGTTCAGTTCTCAGGCCGCAATAAAGGCAAGAAAGCTTCTAAAGCGACATTGGCAAGATGGATTAAGATAGTCATTAAAGAAGCCTATCAGAGCCAGGAGCTCCCCTGTCCCCAAGAGGTTAGGGCTCATTCTACAAGAGCAGTCTCGGCTTCATGGGCCGAATGCTTGCGAATGCATGCGAATGCTTCTATCGAACAGATATGTAAGGCGGCCACCTGGGCAAGCTCCCAAACCTTTTGTAAGCATTACAGATTAAATGTGTCAGGGAATGTTGACCAGTCTTTTGGGCGGAAAGTTCTTCAGGCTGCAGTCCCTCCCTAGTTATTGGATTAATTTGGTATTCCTACTCCATGTAGTGCTGTCATGGAGGACGTCCTGGAAAGTAAGAATTAGTCTTACCGGTAATGATGTTTCCAGGAGTCCGACATGACAGCACTGGTAGTTCCCTCCCTATTAGTTAATTTGTTTCTTTTGTGCTATGATACCCATTATTGTGTGATAATCTATAAAACACTGGTGAAGGTGGGTGGGGGGGGGGCTTTTAACCTCTGTTTCCTGTCCCAATAGTGGGCGGGGGAGACAACCTCCATGTAGTGCTGTCATGTCGGACTCCTGGAAACATCATTACCGGTAAGACTAATTCTTACTTTCTTAACTCATCGCGATATCTTGAGACAAAAGCCATTGAAAAGCAATTAAAGGTGTTTGCTTAACGCATTTAGTTTAGGTAGCATGTATCATAAAGCATGAGTGTTAACTCAACTACATCCGTACATGACAGAAGCTAGTTTTCACCCACCTGTCCAGAAATTTTTTTGACACACTACAGAGGGAAAAATGCTAAAGGCTATAGTCACATAATGGCCAGAACGTGAAATCCCTCATGTGCACCCACATGACAGCTGACATTTCTAAATTCTAGAATATTATCTGCCTATAGCCACCACTAGGGGGAGCTTACTGCACAACTACCCTATTATATAAAGATATTCTGTTGAGGTTAGGCTTTGAGAACCCTTTTTTTCAATTAGTTCTTAAATTGCTTCTCTGAACAATTCTGCTAATAATGTCAATAAATAAATACATTTATATTTTCTTTCACAGATGCACCAAAAAATGTGACTGTCGCTGTCATCGGTATAGATGAAGTGATGGAAGGAAGTGATGTGAAGTTGCAATGTAGCAGCTTCTCCAATCCTGCTGTATATAATTATGAATGGTACAAAGGGAAATCCAAATTACCAGACACAGGACGGGAGATCACAGTGAGGAATGTGAGCAGGGACATGGAGCCCTATTCCTGTGCTGCAAGAAATCGTATGGGTAGAGGAAAATCATCCCCGACAGAGATATCTCTACAATGTATGTATACAACCCTTCACCTATATACAACCTGATACCTGTACAATCTTTGTATACAACCTGTTACTTGTAAACAACCAGGTATCTGTACAATGTATTTATATGCAATTGTGTCCCAATGCGATTGTGTCCCAGTTCTGTAGGAATGCCGAGTGATGTAGTGCGGCCCTAATAGTTTTTTGCGTGTCACAGTATTCCTACCTGAATACAGCCCATCTCCAGGTTTTGGCTGCGAAGCAATAAAGGGAATTAGTTGAGTTAGGAGATGGAGTCCAGACCTTGATAAAGTTCAACAGCTTTACTTGCATAAACTTTCATCCCAAAAATATTCAGGCTTTCTCTTGGTCCCAGCAGGCTTTGGCATAAACTGGCAGGCAAACTTGATAACTCTGCTTTATGAGTGACTTCCCTCTGGAGAGACTCCTGCTGCAGCAGGGGAACTTTCCCCTTACTGTTACATCTTCCACAGATCTGTCTCCAACGCTCGCTTAGCTTAGACTGGAATAAACTAGAACTGCAGCCCCTCCCTTTGGTAGGAAGCAGGACTGTCCCACTTCTGCCCCAAAGGGGAAGAATGTAATAGTGAGTTTCATTCTATCAAAAGATAGTTGTCAATACTGCCACCTGCTGGTGAACAGGCATAATGCATGAACATAACAGTTACATAACACTAATAGGAATGCACAGTGTAAAGGACCTGGAATAAATACAAGGATGACATTATTGTTAGCACTTAACCCCTTAAGGACCTGTGCCGTATATGTACAACAGATGTCCGGTTCCTAAACATGTACGCGAGAGCGCCTTAGCCACCGGGTTTCTGCTTTTTTTTAATTTCGCGAGACCCGTGGCATATGTATGCCATAAGACTGACCGCATATATCTTACCCTTCAGATGCCGTGGTCAAATGTGACCACAGCATCTGATCAGCCCGGGACCGGAAGTCACGCTTTTCCGGTCCGGTAATGGCGTTCCCCGGCTGAGTTTGGGGGACCTGTTACTTCTCTGAAATACTGCTTGAGGCTTCGGCGCCTATTTCAGGAATATAACATTACAGGCCACTAGGTGGCAGCATTGTATTGTTATATTCCAAATTAAGTGTTCAATGATGACTATTTAACCATCAATAAACACTATGGACTAGAGGTGGGACAAATCCAATATTTTTTTAATCCGAATCCGAAAAGGTCCTCAAATCTATTGAATCTTTGGAATCTCGAATCCTACGAATCCTGTACATAAGAATTGCGTGAATGGTGTAAGAAACAAAGTGATCCAAACACTTATGTGGGGAATCTGTGGATGACACTGCTATGGGGGGGATCTGTGGATGGCACTGTTATGGGGGATCTGTGGATGGCACTGTTATGGGGGATCTGTGGATGGCACTGTTATGGGGGATCTGTGGATGGCACTGTTATGGGGGATCTGTGGATGGCACTGTTATGGGGGATCTGTGGATGGCACTGTTATGGGGGATCTGTGGATGGCACTGTTATGGGGGATCTGTGGATGGCACTGTTATGGGGGATCTGTGGATGGCACTGTTATGGGGATCTGTGAATGGCACTGTTATGGGGGATCTGTGGATGGCACTGTTATGGGGGATCTGTGGATGGCACTGTTATGGGGGATCTGTGGATGGCACTGTTATGCGGGGGATCTGTGGATGGCACTGTTATGGGGGGGGATCTGTGGATGGCACTGTTATGTGGGATCTCTGGATGGTACTGTTATGTGGGATCTCTGGATGGTACTGTTATGGGGGAATCTGTGGATGGCACTGTTATGGGGGATCTCTGGATGGCACTGTTATGTGGGATCTCTGGATGGTACTGTTATGGGGGAATCTGTGGATGGCACTGTTATGGGGGATCTGTGCTTGGCACTGTTATGGGGGTGATCTTTGGATGACATATATATATATATATATATATATATATATATAGCATCTTATGATATGTGCCATCCAGAGATCCCCCCCATAACAGTGTCCCTGCAGTGTGAATGACCCCTAATACAGGGGCTGGGGGCTGGCATCTGGATTAGGAATGACAGCGGGGACTGGTGCAGTCCCTGTATTCTAATGCACCCGCCCCGCTCACTGTAGTATAATGTTATATAACCTGCATTGTTAAGATATAATAATTATGTGTAATCCATCTGTATTACTTACAACATTAAGTTCCGTAGCAGAGAGGAGGGAGGAGGCAGGCCGGGAGGACGGACGGGCGGCGCGTCACTCACTATTTTACACGCCCGTGCCGCCTGCTTCATTCATAAAGTGCAGGTTAGATAAGATTATACTACAGTGAGCGAGGCCGGTGCATTAGAATACAGGGACTGCACCGGTCCCCGGTGTCATTCCTAATCCAGTCCCTCCTCCCTCTGTTGATACAGCCGCCCACCACGCTGTGCGGCATGGCGGCGGATATCGGGATTCGTCGGATTCGAATTTGACTAAATTTGGTTGGGATTCGAGTCCACGAATCCCTCGAATCCAACAAGAAAAAAACTAAAAATGAAAAAAACTAAATGTTCAAATCACCCCCCCCCCCCCTTTTCCTTAAAATAAAAATACTTAACCAATAAAAAAAATAAACATCATGGGCATCTCTGCGTGCGAAAATGCCCATACAATTAAAATATAACAATATTAATGGCGCAATGGAAAAAAAAACAGCCAATTTGCAATTTTTTTTTTCAACTACGCAATAATTTTTTCATAAAAAGTGATCAAAAATTCAAACACACTTAAAATTGGTATCTCTGAAAAAAACTGATCATCACGCAAAAAATTTGCCCTCACACAGCCCCATACACATAACTACAAAAAGTTGTCGGGGTCAGAATATGGTTATAAAATTATTTTTTTCCCTCAAAGATTATTTTATTTTTTTTAAGTATTAGAACGCAAGAAAAATTATAAAAGTGTGGTATTGTTGTAACCGTACTGACCTGGAAAATGAAGATAACAGGTCAATTTTACCACATAGTCAAAAAAAAAAAATATATAAAAACCTTTTTTCAGAATTGCATTTTTTCCCAATTCTACCCTATTTGGATTTATTTTTCCGCTACCTACTACATGGTATGCAACTGTAAATGGTGCCATTAGAAAGTACCATCACAGCGGAATCAGGACACTTACCGGCAGGCATCCATGCTTCAAGTGCTGCGATTGGCCGGTCAATGTATACAGCAGCGGGGGGCGGGCCAGGGGGAGGTCAGGGGGAGGTGACCGTTGCTGAACTGCCCAGCACCGGTCTCCGAGGTGAGGCAGTGTTTGGCATGCGCTGCGTCCCCTGTGTGCGCTGCGATTGGCTGGAACAATGCTCGAGCCAATGGCAGCACTATAGCTGCACAGGAAAGGGCAGAACCTCCCGCATACAGCCATTCTAGCTGATGACTGCGTGCAGAGAGGTTCTGTGCTGCTGTTTGCTTGCTGGGACTTGTTGTGCACCACCACTGAGCTTTTAACCCTTTCCTGCTGAAAGAAGAAAAAAAGAAGGAAGAAAAGGAAAACATCTGGAATAGCTGCACTGATTTTTTATTTTTATTTTTCATTTTAATCTGTTCCAGATCCCCAAACCACCCTCCATCCCTGTCCCCTCCCCCCCATCCTTTTTTTATGGACGCCATTTGGATCGTGCACTTTTTTTTTTTTTTTTTCAGCTCTGCACCACTTTTTCTGTGTGCGAGCTGTGACTGCCAAGTGCTGTTCAGTGCGTACCTGCCTGATAAGCAGGATTATTTCTTGCGCTTTTTTTCAATTTTTTTTTGCCAATTTATCATTTTTTGGGTTCAAAAATAAGAAATTGTAGTTAGGGCTTTATATGAATATATAGAGAGTTTTATATTTCTGTGTGTGTGTGTGTATATATATATATATATATATATATATATATATATATATATATATATATAATTTTATATCTGCAAAAAAAAGGGGTGAGTCAGCACCTCCCAGTGCGCAGGTGCACGCCGCCATGGCAAAGACCTAGAGGAAAAAAAGACAATGCAGCAGCAGTCTGCAAATCAGATAAAGTATAATAATGCCAAAAATGATAGTGCTAATGCTACGCTTATTTATAAAGTGAGATGCTTGGCCAATGCATTTTGTACAAAACCATCTGAGCCCGTCTGCCGAACGTCAAGGCGATCTCTGTTAGACGGGTCCTAACACTAAATTCTACCTGTCATGCGCCATAATGGCCGCCATAAAGTTCAGGGAGTGTTGGATCCACATGCATGCTGGATCCACTCTGCTTTTTACAATTTTTGTGTGCGTACGTGTGTGCTGCAGAGCACCGATCAGTAGTGTGCTCATTTACATCTGAACATTTCTGAGGCAAATTTTTTTTTGGGGGGTGAAACAAGACCTGCAGTTACTGGTAGTTATATATATATATATATATTTCAGTTAATATCAGGTTAGCATTGTGCACAAACACACCATCTGCGTACATGCATTTTGCAACTACTGAGCACCCACCAGTAGTGTTTATTACTGATCGCGTCTGCTCAGTTTGCACTGCAAGTTTTTTTTTTTTGTGCAGAATTAAATTTCAAACTTATTACAAGCCCATTCACGTGTGAAAACACAACATACATAACCCTCAAATGAAATAAAAGTTTACACATTTCACACATCACACCCCAATAAAATAAAAATGGCCCGTCAATCCCAACGAGTATACTCAGAGGCATACACCATGCTTGCCTCCGATACTGAGTATGCCAGTAAGGGAGAAGAGGATGCCACTTTCCTCTACTCCTCTACCCCCTCATCATCATCATCATCCGCAGATGAGGGCCCCTTTAGAAGGCGCCCCAGGGTAGCAGAGGAAGCAACCCCAATAGTGAACCCTTAGGCTCCTTTCACAGAGGCGAGAATTCCATGTGGTTGCAATGCGTGAGGTGAACACATTGCACCCACACTGAATCCAGACCCATTCACTTCAATGGGGCTGTTCAGATGAGCGGTAATTTTCACACATCACTTGTGCGTTGTGTGAAAATCGCAGCATGTTCTAAATTCGGTGTTTTTCAGGCAACAGAGGCCCCATAGAAATTAGTGGGTCTGCGTGAAAATCACAAGCATCTGCAAACAAGTGTGGATGAGGTGCGATTTTCACGCATGGTTGCTAGGAGATGATGTTAGTAAATTGATAAAAGTCAATTTACTGTATTATTTTCCCTTATAACATGGTTTTAAGGGAAAATAATAGCATTCTTAATACAGAATGCTTACTAAAATGGGGCTTGAGAGGTTAAAAAAATAAATAAAATTAACTCACCTCATCCTGTTGTTCGCGCAGTCGGCATCATCTTCTTTCTTCACCTTTCAGGACCTGCAAAAGGAGCTTTGATGTAATCGCACTTGCCACATGGTGAGTGTGTTGACGTCAGCGCAGGTCCTGCTGAATTAAGATAGAATATTTCTATCTTCATTCAGCAAGACCTGCGCTGATGTCAATGTGCTCACCACGTGGTGAGCGCGATTACATCATCAATGAGCATGAGGAGACCACAGAGAGGCCCAGTGACATAGTGTTGAGGTGGTAGCAGCATGAGGATACCACAGAGTAGTGATGTGGCAGCAGCATGAGGAGAACACAGAGTGGTGAGATCGCAGCAGCATGAGAAGACCGCAGAGTGGCCCAGTGACATAGCGTTGAGGTGGTAGCAGCATGAGGAGACCACAGAGTGGTCCAGTAACATAGCATTGAGGTACCAGCAGCATGAGTGGACCACAGAGTGGCACAGTAACATAGTGTGGAGGTGGCAGCAGCATGAGCACCTGGCAGCAGGTGTGGCATCAGGCGGGTGGCAGTATCAGAAAAGTAGTTGAAGCAGGTAGCCAGAAGAAACAGGTTTCTTTTGTCAGAGTGTTGGTGTGGCACCATAGATGATGCATCAGGCACTGTGGTTTGAAAATCCTGGCTGATCCAAACGTGATTCATCTTCACAAAGGTAAGTTTCTCCACATTTTGGGTGGACAGGCGAGTTCTCCTTAGGGTAACTATGGCCCCCGCCGCACCAAACACCCGCTCTGATGCCATACTGCTGGCCGGGCAGGAAAGATCATCCAGGGAAAACTTGGCCAGTTGCGGCCACAAATCAAGTTTGTCTGGCCAGTAGTCCAGGGGATCTTCGATGTGGGATGGCAGGGTGAACTCCAACTATGCCACAACCTGCTGGTTCAGGTTCTGCTCAATGTCTAGCTGCTGCTGCGGGTGAGTAGTTTTTTCAGAAGGCGGGTTAAGAAAACTGCTTATCAGCGACTCCAGACTTAAAAAGCTGATGGAGCTGGAACTGCAGCTGCCCCCCCAGCAGCCATGGTAATAGAATATGAGGGCAGAGGGCCCCCCCAGTCAGACCTGCATGAGGATGGGCGATGGCACACTTAGGCAGCGGCCAACTGACTACATAGGATGTCTTGATAGTAGTTCAGTTTGTCCTCCCTCCCAGCAGGTGTAAAAAAGGCCCCCATTTTGGACCAGTAGCGAGGGTCTAACATGGTGGACAGACAGTAGTCATCCCTCTGCAGAATGGTGACAATTCGGCTGTCACTACTCAAGCAACTGAGCATGCATCGGGCCATTTGCACAAGTGACTCGGAGAGACTCCCTGCCTCCATCTCCATCTGCCTCGTCTTCCTCAACGCCTTATAGTTCTTCCGGCTGCTCCTGCTCCTCCTCTCCTGTCACCTGTGTAGAAAAAACCTGCCCACTAAGATTTAGCAGCATCTTTTCCAGGACATGAATCAGTGAAATTACATTGTTCAACCCAAAGTCCTGACGAATGACAAATAAAGTGGCCTCCTCTAAGGGCCTGAGCAAACGGCAGGTGTCACACATGAGCTGCCGCTGGCTAACATCAAAGTTACACAGGGGAGTACCTCTGTCCACCTGTATCATCAAGAAATCGTTTATGGCCTTTCTCTGTTCATATAATAGGTCCAACATATGGAGCGTGGAATTCCAACGGGTGGAAATGTTGCATATCAACTTATGTTAGGGTATGCCGTTCTGCCGCTGCAACTCAAGGAGCGTGTGCTTTGCGGTGTGCAAGTGGCTGAAGTGCATGCAAAGTTTCAAAGCCATTTTCAGGATGTCCTGCAGATGGGTGAAAGACTTCAGGAACTGCTTTGCAACCAGATTAAACACATGCTCCATGCAGGGCACATGGCTCAGCCCTCTTTGACGCAGCGCCAACACCTTGTTCTTCCCATTTTCTGTCACAATGGTTCCGATTTTGAGTTATCGAGGAGAAAGCCAGGCTTTGTTTTCTTGATGAAGGATGTTAATCCTCTGTGTGACTCCATTCACCCAGGCAAACCAGGTGCAGAACAGCATGACACTGCCGTGTCCTGCACATATGGTATGCTGGAGGGGCACTGTGAATTGTCTCTGCAGTGGAGGCTGAGGACACGGTGGAAGATTAGGAGGCAGAGGTGGACATTGTCGCAGGATCAACGGCTTGAGAACGTGGAGGTGGAAGCGGCATCACCTGGCCAAGTTGCTGGTGTGGCTGGGCAGGAACCACATTCACTCAGTGGGCCGTAAAGGACATATATTGTCCTTGCCCATCGTTACAGCTCACACGTCAGCACTGCCGTGCACTTAGGCAGACACCGACAGGCTCAAGGACTGGCCCACCTTCTGTTCTGCATATGTGTGCAAGACTGGTACTGCAAAGAAATGCCGGCTTGGGACTCCCCACCTTAACTTGGCACAAGCCACCAGTCCACTACTTGGAAAGGGAGGGACTTCAGCGCCAGCAACCTGCCCAGGAGCACATTCAGCTTCTGCGCCATTGGATGAGTGCACGCATACTGTTGTCTCTTAGCAATCGCTTTGGTGATCGATTGCTGACAGAATGACTAACGAGGAGTAGGAGGAGGAGCAGGAGCATCAGGACCAGCAGATGATGGGAAGGACAGACAGCTCCTTTCGGCTGAGGTGGTGGAGCCTTGACTGCATGAAATTGGGTGCGTGCCACTGGGTGATGCAGCGGTTGCTGCGGCAGTCTGGATCACCACATCGGAGCCACGGTTCTCCCAGGCCACTTTATGGTGACGCTGCATGTGTTGACGCAGGGCTGTGGTGCCAACATTGGCACCCTTACCACGTCTCACCTTCGGCCTACAAATTTGGCAAATGGCCATGTTTACCTCCTCAGGTGGCCTAACAAAACATTGCCATACTGCCGAGTATGCCATTTTCACCACAACACTCCGTGCTGACTGCCTGCTACCGCTGCCTCCGTGAACCCATGCACCGCTATTTTCCGAGCGGGTAGGCTCCTGCAGAGCAGGTGATATACACCGGGCAAGTTTGGCTCCCGACTTCCCACTGCTTCCACCCTGCTGACTCACAGTCACACTGCCACCCTGCTGGCTCAGCCACTGCCTCACGACAAGCTGCCACTCTCTTCTCCTAATGATGATGATGATGATGATGATGATGATGATGATGATGATAATGAAGCCCCTAATTCACCCGGCTCCCGAATGCGATCGGCTACATCATCATCATCATCATCATCCTCTACTGTCTGCATGTCACTGATGTCCCCCTCAATAGTCTCAGGGCCAGGAGCCTGACCGATCGCAACACCTTCTCCCACGCGACTCATTACTACTTGCCTGCCTACCGGAGGAAGTGGCGGATGTCTCCTCCAGATCTTGGCTTTGCAGTAGCTGCTGAATGTCCTCTAGTACCTCGTCCTTACTGAAAATTGGAGCCCAGTCTACGGCATATAATACTTCCCATGCTGAGGGAACTGAAATTGACAGAGGAAGGTTCAGGACAGGTGGGGGCACAGGGCCTGCTTCCAGGCAATGCCAACTAAGCGTTGTGTCAGAGGAACCCACCGACTCTTGGCTGGGGGTGTCTGATGTCACTTGCGACAAAGTCAAAGACGGAGTCAACCATTCAAGCACCGCTGGGATGCTGGTCAAGACACTACCGCTTGATGACACCTGGAGCTCAGGCCTCTTGCTGGGACTCCTGCTGCAACCACCCCTTCTTCTGCTGCAGGGGACAGAAACATTTTGGCCACTGCCAATTCACTTTGAAGGGTCAGTCACCTGTCTGTCTGACATACTATATAATAAAATAATAAAATTTAAATAATACCCCCCCAAAAAAGGCTGTAGTACAATGTTACTTTATTTCTGAACGGCAATTAAGATATATATATATAAAAAGAAAAGAAGAGATGGCAGCACCGTCACAGATAAAAAATGGATGAAGGGTGCAAAAAAGCCCAGTGTGGATATCAGCCAATCCAATAAGATGCAAGCGATGAAAAGAAGGGCAGCACTCCAATAAATAAAAATGAAAAAACGTTATTTACCCATAAGGCTGTAGTGACGTTTCGGCTCTTACACAGGAACCTTCCTCAAGCAGTGTGTACAAACCAAGCTCTGAACATATGTAGTGTTATAGCTAACCATAACCAATTACATGTCAAGTGAACATAATTAATAAAGAATCAAAAATACATGATACATCATAAATATAGAGACAGATAAAACCAACAATAAAGCATGATCCAATCGTGGTACACCTAATTGAATAAAAATTAATTCCGTGAATATAAGGTATAGTAAAATATCCATACAGATACATAATTAATAATATTATCAGTGCCAACTGTAGACAATTACATAAAGTGATAAGTGCTTACTCGTACAGGTGATGTGTGTAGAGAATGCAGGATGAAGGACGGCTGTATTCCATGCTGACATGTGCGATCCGGCGTGCCTGGATCACCACTGCGCATGTCCCTATGACGTATACTACGTGTTCCCAGCCAGTACACGCATGTGCTCTCACGTCACAACACTAAAACGGCCATTTTGTTATCTTGAAACAAAAGCCATTAAAATGCAATTGCTTAACCGCCTCCGGACCGCCTAACGCAGGATTGCGTTCCGGAGGCGGTCGTTTTGTTCCTCCTTGACGCGCCGGCAAAAGTTAGAGGACAAGTTCGACATCAGCCTGCCAGCCAATGATCGTCGCTGGCAGGCTGATGATTTTCAAAAAAACGAATCACAAGCCATCTAACACCTTATATTTATAAATATAAGGTGTTAAATGTCTTCTGTGCTCCTCTGATGGTCCTTTTCGTCGGTTGGTTCCAGCAGAGGAGCACAGATCACAGTGAGTACACACCAACACCACACATAGCCCCAGATCACCCCCCCCCCCATCACCCCAATTAACCCCTTGATCGCCCCTGTCAATCACCTAGCGAAAGGGAAAAAAGTGATCAGTGTAAACTGTCACTTTTTTTTTTCACTAGTATTGACTGTTAGGTTTAGGATAGTTTAGGCCCCTTTGGTAGGTAGTTAGCATCGGTTAGCGCCCAGCCCACCGCACCACAGAGAGTATCACTAATCAGCATTTGTACTTTTATAGTATCTGTAAGTGATCAGAACTGATCACGGTCAGATCTATAATAGTATTAGTGTCAACTTAGTTCGCCCTCCACCCAAAACGCAGTGTTTGCCCGATCAGGCCTGATCGGTCGCCCACACCTGCGTTCACCCACGCCCGCTGCGGCGATAAAAAAATCAGTTTTGATATTTTTTATCAATTGCAGCGGCTTCCGGTACTTCGCTAGCCTCCCATTTGTAAGACAGGCTTGCTTTTTTTCTTGAGTAGTCTCAGGGAATACCCCCTAAATTTAGTTGACCAAATGGAAAATAAGGGGTATTCTTCTGAAGAGGCCTACAGGTTTTCTGACCCAGTCGGATGAGGAATGGGAACCCTCATCTGACTAATCCAGCGGGTCAGAATACGAACCTGTAGAAAGCAGTGGCTCTCTGACCCAAAGTTCGGACGAGGAGGCTGAGGTCCCTGATACCACCAGGCGTACCCAGCCCCGTGTTGCTAGACCACAGGTTGCGCAGGATCCGCTTCAAGGGCAGCAGAGTGAGGGCTGGCGCTGTCGGATTACGTGGTGAGGCATACACCAGCAGCGCAGCCCATCCTGGACCTAGTACCAGCACTGCCGTACAACATGGTGAAGTGGCGAGCACCAGAAGGGCAGTTGAAGCTGGTACGGTGGCACGTGCAATAGTTCCCCCGTCGCAGCCACCGCACAGATAGGCCCGTAGAGCCCCTAGAGTCCCTGAGGTGCTGGCAAACCCTGATTGGCAGCCCCCAACTTCAGCCGCACCAGTAGTTCCCCCTTTTACCGCCCAGTCTGGAGTTCGGGTTGAGACAGCTTAGATCGGTTCGGCACTGGGGTTTTTTGAGCTGTTCTTGACTGCGGAGCTCTTGGACTTAGTTGTGGCAGAAACAAATCGGTATGCCACTCAATTTATAGCCGCCAAGCTTTTATGCTCAGTCGGGTGGAAACCCGTTCAAGTTTCCGAATTTTAAATTTTTCTGGGCCTTCTCCTCAACATGGGCCTAACCAAAAAGCATGAATTGCTGTCATATTGGTCCACGAACCCAATTCATCACATGCCCATGTTCTCTGCTGCCATGTCCAGGACACGATTTGAGACCATCCTGCGTTTCCTGCACTTTAGTGACAACAGCACCTATCGTCCCAGAGGCCACCCAGCTTTTTACCGGCTCCACAAAATTCGGCCCCTCATAGACCACTTTAACACCAAATTTGCAGATTTGTATACCCCTGAGCAAAACATCTGCATAGACGAGTCCCTTATACATTTTACCGGGCGCCTTGGCTTCAAACAATACATCCCAAGCAAGCGCGCCTGGTATGGGGTCAAATTGTATAAGCTCTGTGAAAGGGCCACAGGCTATACCCACAAATTTCGGATCTACGAGGGTAAAGATCAGACCCTGGAGCCGGTCGGTTGCACTGACTACCTGGGGAGCAGTGGGAAGACAGTCTGGGACTTGGTGTCACCCTTATTTGGCAAGGGGTACCATCTTTATGTGGACAATTTCTACACAAGCTGTGGCACCGCGCAACCTAGTCACGAGGCTTCCCCCAACGGCTCATTACCACCCGTCTTGCAAGGGGGGAGAGGGCTGCCTTGTGTAACGAAGAACTGCTCGCGGTGAAATGGAGAGACAAGCGTGACGTTTACATGCTCTCCTCCATTCACGCAGACACAACAATACAAATTGAACGAGCAACCAGTGTCATTGAAAAGCCCCTCTCGGTCCACGACTATAATTTGCTCATGGGAGTTGTGGACTTCAATGACCAGATGTTGGCTCCTTATTTAGTGTCCCGCCGCACCAGACGCTGGTATAAGAAGGTGTCTGTATATTTTATTCAATTGGCTATGTACAATAGTTTTGTTCTCTACAGTAAGGCTGGGAGAACAGGATTCTTCCTCAAATTTCAGGAAGAGATCATCGAGAACCTCCTGTATCCAGGAGGTTCCGTGGCCCCATCCATCAGTGTAGTGAGACGTGTACACGAGCGACATTTCCCCAATGTCGTTTCTGGTACCTCAAACCAACCGTCACCCCGAAAAAGATGTTGTGTCTGTAGCAAGAGTGGAATAAGGCGCGACACCCGCTATTTCTGTCCTGACTGCCCTGACCGCCCTGCCCTATGCTTAGGGGAGTGTTTCCGGAAGTACCACACACAGGTACACTTAGCATAGGGATTGCGTCACACAGGACAGGCACACAGGGCTATTAGGGCCCTTTCACTCACAGCTGCAGCAAACCTCTCCTTTCACCTGGGACAAAGTGCATAATGTAACATCTCTGGCCGATTTGCGCTTTGCACATTGTCCCATGGGGAAGGAGAGGTTTGTCCCATAAAGGTAAAAAAATCAAATAAAAAATCAACGGTAAGTAAAAAAGTTAATGTTCAGTTCAAATGTTATATAATGTTAATACATTTATTGTGTTGCGGCCTGGTTTTTTATTTTTTGTTTTGTGTTTTTTTTACCTTCTAGGTGGACCAACCGATGAACCAGCTGCAGCACTGATGTGCATTCTGACAGAAGCATTGCGCTGCTGTCAGATTACACAAAAGTCGGTGTATGCGGCGCTGCAAGACGAGATTTCTCCTCAGCAGCAAAAGATACGTTTGCCGAGGCTTATGAGCTGAGGAGGCGGTGGTGTTCATATGCTTTGGCAAACACTTTGTATATAAAAATAAAATAAAAAAAATCCCGGCAATGATTTTTTCATCCACATAGATTGATGTGAATGGAGAAATCGGATTTGCCAGGGCATACGAGCTGAGTGGGTTTGGATGTTGGGCGGAGCTCCTATGTCCTGGCAGACGGCTTTCCCCTCCTTTTTTTTTTGGCAGAGATTTTTTCATCCACATTGATCGATGCGAATGAAGAAATCTTAGCCGTTCATTTTTTCTTTCAACCCAGAGGCTGAACGGAAAAAATAAAATTTCATTACCTGTATGCTTAATATAAGGAGAATAGCAGAAACTCCTAATGCTGGCCATACATGTAATGATTGCGGAGACCCTCAAATGCCAGGGTAGTACAAACACCCCACAAATGACCCCATTTTGGAAAGAAGACACCCCAAGGTATTCGCTGAGGGGCATATTGAGTCCATGAAAGATTGAAATTTTTGTCCCAAGTTAGCAGAAAGGGAGACTTTGTGAGAAAAAACAAAAAAAAATCATTTTCCGCTAACTTGTGCCAAAAAAAATAATCTTCTATGAACTTGCCATGCCCCTCATGGAATACCTTGGGGTGTCTTTTTTCCAAAATGGGGTCACATGTGGGGTATTTATACTGCCCTGGCATTTTAGGGGCCCTTAAGTGTGAGAAGAAGTCTGGAATCCAAATGTCTAAAAATGCCCTCCTAAAAGGTACTCATTGGAATTTGGGCCCCTTTGCGCACCTAGGCTGCAAAAAAGTGTCACACATATGGTATCGCCGTATTCAGGAGAAGTTGGGCAATGTGTTTTGGGGTATCTTTTTACATATACCCATACTGGGTGGGATAAATATCTCTGTCAAATGCCAACTTTGTATAAAAGAAGGGGAAAAGTTGTCTTTTAGAGAGATATTTCTCTCACCCAGCATGGGTATATGTAAAAAGACACCCCAAAACACATTGCCCAACTTCTCCTGAGTACGGCGATACCACATGTGTGACACTTTTTTGCAGCCTAGGTGGGCAAAGGGGCCCACATTCCAAAGAGCACCTTTAGGATTTCACAGGGCATTTTTTACACATTTTGATTTCAAACTACTTCTTACGCATTAGAGCCCCTAAAATGCCAGGGCAGTATAACTACCCCACAAGTGACCCCATTTTGGAAAGAATTTAGAGAAAAATTTATATAGAAATGTAGTTTTATTTGAAAAATTTTACAACTGAAAGTGAAAAATATCATTTATTTGCAAAAAAATTTGTTAAATTTCAATTAATAACAAAAAAAGTTAAAATGTCAGCAGCAATGACATACCACCAAATGAAATCTCTATTAGTGAGAAGGAAAGGAGGTAAAATTCGTTTGGGTGGTAAGTTGTATGACCGAGCAATAAACCGTGAAAGTAGTGCAGTGCAGAATTGTAAAAAGTGGTCTGGTCATTAAGGGGGTTTAAGTCATTGAGGTGGTTAAGGCATTTAATTGCATTTAGTTTACATAACATGTCTCATAATGCATGTGTGTTAACTCTGCTACATCCGTATAACGATCACAATTCACTGCAGAACAGCTAATGGGACATACGTATATATTTTTTCTACCCCACGTAAATGGATGTAGTACAATGTAACTTCACCATTGAACAGCAATGATGACATATATCTTCTACTTTTTTTCCTATTTCTACACCACAAAAAAATAAATAAAACAATGTAAAATCAATGCAGAATGGCTAATAGGACGTATGTAAATGGCTGTATCACAGAACTTGCACCCCAATCACAAGCAAGTTTTGCTGGAATAAGTGGTGTATCCTATAGTGCAAACAATCTAAAAGCAATTTGGATCCCCAATAATAGCAGCAAGGTGTAATAGACTCGCTCCTATTGCACCCTGTTCTCTTTTTATAGCGTAAATGATGCCTCCCTATACTTTCCCTACACCTTGACTAATCTTTCCCTGAACTTGTAAATCATTTTTTCAGCACAATGAAGTCTTTCCTAGCAATGTCCATATTGCCTGCTGACATCTCTCCTTGCACTAAGCACACTTGAAAATGGCAGAATCCAAAATAGCTGAGGGTATTTATAGGGCTGTGACATCACAGGGGATGGCTGGCTGCTGATTGGCTGCATGCGTGGCATTGTGGGTGTTCCCTAGTTCCCAGAGTTCTTTGCTCCATGTCCTAACATGTGCAGCTGCCATTTTAGAAAAAAAATGTGATTCGTTACCACAAAGCTTGAGGAAATTCAGATTCTGTGCTAATCAAATTTTTCCTGAAATTCGGATTGAATTCCACTTCGTAAACTTCTATTCGCTCATCTCTAGTCATAATTGCCATTCAGCTGTGAAGTTACATTGTACTACAGCCATTTACGGGGTGTATTAATAGGAAATATACTTCCGTCTTATTAGCTGCTCTGCTGTGATTTTACATAGTTATACTTTTTTTTAGGGGGTGTATTAAAAGGAAAAAAAATAAAATATGTCATAATTGCCATTCTGTGGTGAAGTTACATTCTACTTTAGCAATTTAAGGGGTGTATTAATAGGAAATATACATACGTCTTATTAGCCGTTCTGCAGTGAATTTTGATTGTTATATTTTTTTTGGGGGGGGGTTATTAATAGAAAAAAATATAGGTCTTAATTGCCATTCAGTGGTGAAGTTACATTGTACTACAGCTAATTACGGGGTGTATTAATAGCAAATATACATAAGTCTTATTAGCCGCTCTTCTGTGATTTTACATTGTTTTACATTTTTTGGGGGGGTGTATTAATGGGAAAAAAAGGAAAAAATATATGTCATAATTGCTGTTCTGCAGCAAAGTTATATTGCTATATAGCCATTTACGGGGTGTATTAAAATAAAATATACGTACATCTCATTAGCCATTTTGCGGTGAATTGTGATTGTTATATTCTTTTTATGGGGTGAAATTACATTGTACTACAGCTATTTACAGGGTGTATTAACAGAAAATATACCTTTGTCCTATTGTCACCGCCAGACATCTGAGAAGCTCTGAAAGACGTTCTTCAGAACCTCCTGCTTGAGGTTCTTTTGTTTTGCTTTTGTTTTGTCATCTCGTTTCCCTCTCTCAGCTGTCATCTAGTTGCACTTATTGCATCCCTTTAAATCCCCTCCCATACTGCATCACTTTGTAGTTTATACAACTTCCTGGAGTGTGTACATGCTGGATGCTACAACTGATGCGTCTACAGATAAGTCTGTATGTTTATTTGTGTTTTCCTGTTTGCTTGATCCTAGGTGACCCTAACTCCCTCCGTATTAAGTGTAGGGAGCCGGTGGTCATGTCCCCTCACAATTATAGGGTGTTCAGGTGTCATACAGTCAAGGCACGAGGGCAGGCAATTTTCTATCATAGAGGTCTTTGCATGGGCTAAGAAGACAGGGAGAGTTTCAGGGCTTAAATGTTAGTTTCAGGGCTTGTTCCTTAGTTTTGGATCAAGCCAGTTGGATCCTTATTTGTAACTTCTTGTTTTCTGTTACACCATCCGTGACATTATAAACCGCCAAAACCGTCTTAAGCATGGATCCGGTTTCACTTTTGACTGAACATATGCAGGGTCTTTCATTGGAGGTAGCAGATCTCCGTAAAACTGTATCTCAGTTTCAGGTGACAGGTTCAGCTTGCGTTCATGGAGTTTGTTCTGAGCCTAAGATCTCGCTCCTGGATAAGTTCTCCAGGGGTAGTGAGAATTTTGTTCGTTTTAGAGAGGCTTGCAAACTCCATTTTCGCCTACTTCCCCTTTCCTCTGGTGATGAGGAGCAGAGGATGGGGATCATCATCTCGCTGCTCAGGGATAACGCTCAGTCCTGGGCCTTTTCGCTGCCGGTGGGGGCACGGCCCCTCCGTTCAGTGGATGATTTTTTTTTAGCCCTGGGTCAGATATATGATGATCCGGATCATATTGCTCTGGCTGAGTCTAGACTAAGTCTTTTATGCCAGGGTAAACAGTCCGCAGAAATATACTGTTCAGAATTTCAGAGTTGGGCAGCTGATACTGGTTGGAATGATGCTGCACTCCGAAGTCAATTTTGCCATGGTCTTTCAGAGGGATTGAAAGATGCATTTGCCTTTCATGAGAGACCTACCTCCTTGGACTCTGCCATGTCTCGGGCCGTTCGTATTGACAGGCGTCATACTCAGTCCAAGGACAGTGCGGCGGTCTCATTCAGTGCGCAGGGGTCTCAGTCTCTCTCAATCCCCTCTGAGCAGGAGCCCATGCAGCTGGGTTTGCTTGCCTCTGACAATAGAAGATTCAGCTCTCAGAGGAGGGTTTGTTTCTGTTGTGGAGGTATAAATCATTTGGCAAATGTTTGTCCCTCTAGGAGATTCAGGCAGTTTTTTGAGAGTAATAAAGAAACAAAAAGAAAAAAATCCTCTAAAACGTTCCATCTGTTACTATTGGCAAGGTTGATGCGGAAATTGAAGGTTTTCCGATTGCCTGTAGTTCCCGTTTTGTCCTACCTGCCAGGGTGGCGCTAGAGAGCAAGAACATTTTTTGTGAGATTTTTGTAGATAGTGGAGCAGCTGTCAATCTCATTGATAATCAATTTGCTATAACACATGGTTTCCAGGTAGGCACTTTGGGAAAGGATATACCTGTTTTTGCTATTGATTCCGCTCCACTTTCTCAGAAATCGTTAAAGGGCATAGTTCACAATATCCGTTTGATTGTGAGTGATACTCATGTTGAGGATGTGTCATGTTTCGTCCTAAGCGGGTTGCCTACTCCTCTAGTGTTGGGGCTACCCTGGCTCACTAAACATAACCCCACCATTGATTGGCAAGCGAGGCAAATAAATGGTTGGAGTGACTTTTGCAGAGAGAATTGCCTCACGACATCTGTTTCAGAGGTTTCTACTAAGACTGTACCATCTTTTCTCTCTGAATTTTCGGATGTGTTTTCTGAGAGTGGTGTTCAGGAGCTTGCCCCCTCACAGGGAGTATGATTGCCCTATTAATCTCATCCCAGGCGCCAAGCTGCCTAAATCTCGTTTATACAATCTCTCCCAACCTGAAAGGGTCGCTATGCGTGCTTATATCTCTGAGAGCCTGAGAAAGGGACACATACGACCCTCGAAGTCACCTGTTGCCGCTGTTTTTTTCTTTGTTAAGAAAAAAGATGGTTCTTTAAGACCATGTCTGGATTTCAGGGAAGCTGAACAGTATCACAATTCGTGACCCTTATCCGCTTCCTCTGATCCCGGACCTGTTTAACCAGGTTGTTGGGGCTAAAGTTTTTTCCAAGTTGGATCTAAGAGGGGCATACAACCTGGTCAGGGTCAGAGAAGGAGACGAATGGAAGACGGCCTTCAATACCCCTGAGGGCCATTTTGAGAATTTGGTTATGCCTTTTGGTTTGATGAATGCTCCAGCCGTCTTTCAGCATTTTGTGAACAGCATTTTTTATCATTTAATGGGGAAATTTGTACTAGTGTATCTAGATGACATTTAGATTTTTTCTCCTGATTTCAAAACTCATAAGGACCACCTACGTCAGGTCTTGCTCATCCTGCGGGAGAATAAATTGTACGCTAAACTGGAAAAATGTGTGTTTGCGGTTCCAGAAATTCAATTTCTGGGGTTTCTTCTCTCCGCTTCTGGTTTTCGCATGGACCCCGAGAAGGTCCGCGCTGTGCTTGAGTGGGAGCTTCCTGAGAATCAGAAGGCGCTGATGCGTTTTTGGGTTTTGCCAATTATTACAGGAAGTTTATTTTGAATTATTCCTCTGTTGTTAAACCACTCACTGATATGACTAGAAAGGGGGTAGATTTTTCCTCCTGGTCGGTAGAGGCGCGTAAGGCCTTTTCTAGTATCAAGGAGAGTTTTGCTTCCGCTCCCATCTTGGTACAACCTGATATCTCTCTGCCCTTCATAGTTGAGGTGGACGCTTCTGAGGTGGGTGTGGGTGCGGTCTTGTCTCAGGGTCCCTCTCCTGCCAAATGGCGACCGTGTGCCTTTTTCTCGAAGAAACTCTCCTCCGCAGAGAGAAATTACGATGTGGGAGATAGGGAGTTGTTGGCCATCAAGTTAGCTTTTGAGGAATGGCGCCATTGGCTAGAGGGAGCCAGACACCCTATTACCGTGTTTACCGACCATAAGAATCTGGCCTACTTGGAGTCAGCCAAGCGTCTGAACCCGAGACAGGCCAGATGGTCTTTGTTCTTTTCAAGGTTTAATTTTGTTGTCACGTTCCGCCCTGGGGTTAAGAATGTGAAGGCGGATGCCCTGTCACGTTGTTTTCCGGGAGGTGGGAATTTTGAAGACCCGGGTCCCATTTTGGCTGAAGGTGTGGTGGTCTCTGCTCTTTATCCTGAATTGGAGGCAGAGGTTCAGGCAGCCCAGGCAGAGGCTCCTGATCTTTGTCCCCCTGGGAGGTTGTTTGTGCCTCTCGCTTTAAGACACAAGGTTTTTAAGGAGCACCACAATACTGTCCTTGCTGGGTACCCGGGGGGTAGAGCCACAGTGGATCTCATCGCTCAGAGATTCTGGTGGCCAGCGCTTTATAAGTCGGTTGAGGGTTTTGTGGCAGCCTGCGAGACCTGCGCTCGTGCCAAAGTCCCTCATTCGCGGCCATCAGGTCCTCTTCTTCCGTTACCCATTCCTTCCTGTCCTTGGACACATCTGTCTATGGAATTCATTACGGACCTGCCTCGTTCCTCGGGGAAGACTGTGATTCTGGCGGTGGTGGACCGTGTTAGCAAAATGGCACATTTCATTCCTTTTCCTGGGTTGCCCAATGCTAAGACGCTGGCGCAGGCATTTATTGATCAAATTGTCAAATTGCATGGTATTCCTTCAGACATAGTCTCTGATAGGGGCACGCAGTTTGTTTCCAGTTTCTAGAAGGCTTTCTGTTCTCGCTTGGGGGTTCGGATGTCATTCTCTTCTGCTTTCCACCCGCAGTCGAATGGCCAGAAAGAGCGCATCAATCAGTATCTGGAGACATATCTGCGCTGTTTTGTGGCAGAGAATTAGGAGGATTGGTGTACTTTTTTGTCCCTTGCTGAGTTTGCTTTAAATAACCGTCATCAGGAGTCCTCTGATAAGTCACCATTTTTTGGTGCATATGGGTTTCATCCGCAGTTTGGGACATTCTCTGGAGAGGGGTCTTCTGGTTTACCTGATGAGGAGAGATTCTCCTCGTCTTTGTCATCTATTTGGCAAAAGATTCAGGATAATCTAAAGAGCATGAGTGAGAGATATAAGCGTGTGGCGGATAAGAGACGTGTGCCTGGTCCGGACCTGAATGTTGGTGATCTGGTGTGGTTGTCTACTAAGAATATCAAATTGAAGGTTCCCTCCTGGAAGTTGGGTCCTAAGTTTATTGGGCCTTACAAAATCTTGTCCGTCATCAATCCTGTTGCCTACCGTCTTGATCTTCCTCAGACTTGGAAGATCCATAGTACCCTCCTCTTTGCCTCCTCCTCCGATTGTGGTTGATGGTAATCTTGAATTTCAGGTCTCTAGGATTGTGGATTCTCGTGTTGTCCGCGGTTCTCTCCAGTACCTCGTTCATTGGGAGGGTTATGGTCCTGAGGAGAGGATGTGGGTCCCAGTGACGGACATTAAGGCCACTCGTCTCATCAGGGCTTTCCATAGGTCCCATCCTGAGAAGGTGGGCTCTGAGTGTCCAGAGTCCACTCATAGAAGGAGGGGTACTGTCACCGCCAGACATCTGAGAAGCTCTGACAGATGTTCTTCAGAACCTCCTGCTTGAGGTTCTTTTGTTTTGCTTTCGTTTTGTCATCTCGTTTCCCTCTCTCAGCTGTCATCTAGTTGCACTGATTGCATCCCTTTAAATCCCCTCCCATACTGCATCACTTTGCGGTTTATAGAACTTCCTGGAGTGTGTAAGTGCTGGATGCTACAACTGATACTTCTACAGATAAGTCTGTTCGTTTATTTGTGTTTTCCTGTTTGCTTGATCCTAGGTGACCCTGACTCCCGCCGTATTAAGTGTAGAGAGCCGGTGGTCGTGTCCCCTCACTATTATAGGGTGTTCGGGTGTCATACAGTCGAGGCACGAGGGCATGCAATTTTCTATCATAGAGATCTTTGCATGGGCTGAGAAGACAGGGAGAGTTTCAGGGCTTAAATAGGGGTCACCCTTTTGTTCCTTAGTTTCGGATCAAGCCAGTCGGATCCTTATTTGTAACTTCTTGTTTTCTGTTACACCATCCGTGACACCTATTAGCTGATCTGCTATGATTTTTACATTGTTTTACATTTTTAGGGGGGTGTATTAATAGGAGAAAAAAAAGGATAAAATATGTGTCATCATTGCCGTTCAGCGGTAAAGTTACATTGTACTACAGCCATTTACAGGATGTATTAAAAGGAAATATATGCACGTCCCATTAGCCATTCTGCGGTGAGTTGTGATTGTTATCTTTTTTTGGGGGGGGTTCATAAGAAAAAATATATTAGATAACGCTGGCTGTCACTCAATATAGGGAGTTACACGGTTCTGTTTTTTTGCATCCAAAGTTTATTGATAATCAATGTAATCAATGTAATAATCCACACAACAATATATAATAAATATAAAAATATAATATTATTATATATTGTTGTGTGGATTATTACATTGTTTTAATAAGGAAATAAGCAGCTATCAATAAACTTGTGATGCAAAAAACAGAACCGTGTAACTCCCTATATTGAGTGACAGCCAGCGTTATCTAATATAATTTATTGTGAAGCCAAGACTAAGCGGTGTGTCTGCTGGAGTGCTGCACCTTTACCGTGCCTGGAAGTGAGGTAGAGCCTCTGGAAGACTGGTTTATAGTATTAAGAAAAAGTATATGTCTTAATTGCCGTTCAGCGGTGAAGTTACTTTGTACTACATAATTATTTTGGGGTGTATTATTTTAATTTTACTTTAATTCTTTTATTATACAGTATGTCAAAAAGAAAGGTGACAAGCACTTCAAAGGGAACGGGCAGGGGCCAAAATCTGTCGCAGTGAGAGGCCTGAGCCTGATTTTGAGGGCAAAGGCAGGCCTTTAGGCTAATGATAAGATAGATATGAGTGTATTTTTATAATATATTAATGTAAATAAGAAGGTATGTATGCTACACTGTTGCAGCCATTATGTGGCATAGTAATCTTTGATGACGCAGGTACGCACAGGTATACATGTAAGTGTACACCTACTTCATCATGGAAATTGAGAAAGCACAGACCTCTGCTGAAAGCCTGTTGCCAACATTCCCATATTGTGTCCTGCTACCCACTTGGATTTAAACTTGTGAATTGGACTTTGTACATGCCGACCGAGCACCACCGGAGTATCGCCTAGGTATCTTATGTGTCCAACACTGATTTTGCGGTAGTAATTTAGCCCAGAACTGGCGGTAATTTCTGTTCCTCTATTTCTATTCATTTATTAATATGCATACATCACTTTTCACTGCACTCTCCCTTTGTCATGGGCATTGTACCTGTTTCTCTCTCAGAGGCTGTTATTTGGTTCCTTTCTCTCCGGACACTTTTTGTTCTGTTTTGTTTGCTGCTATCTGCACATAATTTCTGGTTTTCTCAGGTGAACTCCCTCTCTGTACCTCTGTCTCCACATCAACCTCCAGCTTCGCACACTGCCCACTGACTGCGGTTAGGTTCACATCACCGTTTAGCTTTCAGTGCTTGAGATCCGTCACAAAGGATACTTTATCTGTTTTTCATTTTCTGTTTTTCTGACGGATGAGATGAACGGAAAACAAAATGGTGATGTGAACCTTTCCTAACTACACATCAGCTTCTGACACTAGGGTGGAACCAGCCCACACCTAGCAACTACACAGCAACTGAGCAAGGAGACTGGCTAGATAACTGTTTCCTCCCTATCCATAGGGATACATAATGCACAATGACAGCACATTAACCCTATTGCAGTGGGCCACCGACGCACTGTACTATAATGTGATTTGAGATGATTTACTTAGTCCTATGGGTCATGATTTAATGTTTGATATATATATTATGTTGACTTTCAGATAAAGTCCTCAGTTCTACAAATATTATAATTCCAGCAACTATCGGAACAATCTTCTCCCTGCTACTGCTTGGATTGGTTGCATTGGCTACCTATTTTTGTTGGAGGTAAGAAATAGCATTAATCAGTATTTTCCATTTCATTAAGAAATCACTTAAAAAGTCATGTGTAAATTTCTATTAAATATACAATATATCCTAATAAAAGGGCTGTCTAGTGTAATTCGAAAAATAGCTCCTTTTTTTCTAAAGCTCTACTCCTTTGAATTGGGCTGAAAGGCAATGTAGGAAAGAAACAGATGTGGTACGTCTGAGAGTACGGTCATATGAAGATATGGTCAGGAGCCTACCTCTTAGGTCAGGAGCCCACCTCTTATAGAGGAGCAAAATGTTGCCCAATGCCCATCACCACTGCCTCAAAAGCACTGATTTATAAAGGCAGTATGACCACGGTAAAATATGGTATCTTGTTATCTACATTGAACATTAGATTGTATCTTTTTTGCTCTTGTGCTTTCTTCTTTTATACTGTATTCAGATTACCATTATTGTGGCAGGTGCAGCACAATAAAGTGCCTTTTGCGCTGTGGCATTCGAAGAATTTGATATCTCTATCCTTTTAGTCCAACCAGACTGTCTGTTACTCTCCTTTAAGTCCTCTAGCGCCGTTCTATGGGAAGAGTAGGCTAAAAGAGCACGCCGAATGCTTCAAATAACTTCTTTATTAACGTCAACTTTTCTTCATATATAACACTGCCGCCTCCGCAGCAGATAGTCCATGTGCAAAACACGTGTTGCATATAGTATCACAAAATGGCGGTATGCCTAAGATGGTGGGTCAATCTTGTCATTTAACATAAATGGTGGATATATTCCTCTCTTCAGTATCTGTTCTCTCACTTTAAGTTATTTAAGCACTTTATATTCTCCCTGAGAGGCCTATCTGCAATCTGCTATTGGTTTGTTTGTATGCAATTATTTGATGATTGATTGCTTTTATGGTCGCAGTTTGGTGGAACTGTAAACAAACATATAACTGGTTCAGTATACAGTTCTAATCACAATATTAATAATATGAACAAAACACTTATTTGGCCCCTTGTTCCCATAAAACACAGCTCTGACTGGATCTGTCTGTTCAGCTCCTCTCCTCTTGTCTGTACTGACTCCAGAAGCTTCTGCTGGGGGATTTCCCACACAGGCTTAGTGTGAGGCTGGTTGTCATTGGTCAAGACTAGTGATGATAGAGCATGCTCGGCCGAACACCTGTTTGGCTCAAGCATCTCGATGCTCAGCACATGGCGGTTTTCAGCCGAATACCACATGTGCTTGAGCGCAATGCTTGAGTCTCCGCCCTCCAGGTTTCTTGGCTGCTACGCAGAAAATAAATGGCATTACAGTGATTGGCTGGCCGGAACACGTCATCGGGCGTTATTCAGCAGTCAAGGAGAGCTGTGCTGAGGAAGGGACAGACAGTGTAGGGAGTGATTTAAGAATATTATTACCACCAAAACTTTTCAGAGACCCAAAAGTCCTTTTAAGGACTATTCTGTGTAGCAGCAACAATCTATATTTTTAGGGCAACTTGCGCTAAATTGCTAAAACTTCACAGACCCAAAAGTTCTTCTAAGGACTATTGTGTGTGGCAGCAATATCTATTTTTAGCGCATCCTGCACTAAATAGCGTACAATAGTTAGGCCGCTGCAGACAGTGACACTAGCTGTGCCGCATCTCCAGTGTAAAGTGTGCACAGCCAAAAAAAATCTGTGACAACCAGTGTATTTTTTCCGTAGACGGTGTCTGCTGTGGACAGTGACATTACCTGCGCTACATCTCCCGTGTAATGTGTGCGCTTGTAAAATGTTTCTGTGACATCCAGTGAACATTTTCCATAGACTGTGTCTGCTGCGGACAGTGACATTACCAGTGCCACATCTGCAGTGTAACGTGTGCGCTTCTAAAATTTATCTGTGACATACAGTGTACTGCTTGCAGCGTTTTGGTGTCCGCCTGATGATGTGGAGGCAAACGGATCCGTCCTGACACACAATTGAAGTCAATGGGGACGGATCCGTCTCTGATGGCTCCGTATGAGGCGGATCCGTTTCCTATATGTCACCTCCCCCTGCATGTCACCTCCCCCTGTAAACACAGCGGCCATCTTGGAAGCACAAGTTACAAACAGGTATGTATAGAAAGTTCTATCTCTCTATTCTTTCTTTCTCGCTCTCTTTCTGTATCTTTTCCTATCTTCTATCTATCTGTCCTGGCTGTCATGGGGCATATTATGGCACTTGGATGGGGGTGCTTGGGCAGTTGTCACCGAAGTGGTGTGGGAGTGATGGCAAAGGGAGGGGTGTTTGGGTCATCGAGCAGGGGCCAGATTATTGCAGGGGGGGAAAGATGTCATTAGAGGGGGCAGATTTCCGAGCGGCGTGGCTGATGGCACGGGGGGGGGGGATATTTGGGCAGTCATGGAATAGGGGGCCAATTATTGCAGAGGGAGGGGGGGTGCTTGGGCAGATGGCTCAGAGGTCGGGCTGATGGCAAGTTGGGGCGGGAACGATGCACTTCGGTTTGGTCATTGAATAGGGGCCAGATTATTGCACGTGGGGGGGCAAATATGGCACCGATTGAGGGCAGATTGACGAGAGGTGTGGCTGATCACAAGAGGGTGGAAGAGGCACTGATTGGGTGCTCAAGTCATGTGGGCAGATAATTGCAGGGGGGTTGAATTTATGGTAATGGACGGGCAGATGGCAATAGTGGATCTGTTGGCATTTGGGCAGATTATGGTAGGGGGCACTAGGAGGGGGCAGATGGTACTGGTGGAGGAAGATGTCAATGCAAGGCAGCAGATGGCACTGAGGGTGGGCAGATGGCACTGAGGTGGGGAATCAAAAACAATTTCATGTGCATAATGTTTAATTTTTTTTCCTTTATTTTAGCATCTACAATCAAAAACAATTTTCTTTGTGAAGATTTAAAAATCTTATCTGAAAGTAAGTTATTAAAAAAAATATGTGATATCTATGTCAATTATGTTGTATAGGAAGTTTAAATATACTTTTGTATTATGTCTCTACTAGGGATGAGCGAACTCGAACTGTATAGTTCGGGTTCGTACCGAATTTTGGGGTGTCCGTGACACGGACCCGAACCCGGACATTTTCGTAAAAGTCCGGGTTCGGGTTCGGTGTTCGTCGCTTTCTTCGCGCTTTTGTGACGCTTTCTTGGCGCTTTTTGAAAGGCTGCAAAGCAGCCAATCAACAAGCGTCATACTACTTGCCCCAAGAGGCCATCACAGCCATGCCTACTATTGGCATGGCTGTGATTGGCCAGAGCACCATGTGACCCAGCCTCTATTTAAGCTGGAGTCACATAGCGCCGCCCGTCACTCTGCTCTGATTAGCGTAGGGAGAGGTTGCGGCTGCGACAGTAGGGCGAGATTAGGCAGATTAACTCCTCCAAAGGACTTGATTAACTGATCGATCTGCAGCTGTGGATCATTGAGCTGCTGATCCTCAATTGCTCACTGTTTTTAGGCTGCACAGACCGTTTGTCAGTCTCATTTTTCTGGGGTGATCGGCGGCCATTTTGTGTCTTGTGGTGCGCCAGCACAAGCTGCGACCAAGTGCATTTAACCCTCAATGGTGTGGTTGTTTTTTGGCTAAAGCCTACATCAGGGTGAAGCTGTCACACCAAGTGCATTTAACCAGCAATAGTCTGTTCATTTTTTGGCCATATACAAAATCAGGGGCAAGCTGCGCCTGTCACCAAGTGCATTTAACCCTCAATGGTGTGGTTGTTTTTTGGCTAAAGCCTACATCAGGGTGAAGCTGTGACACCAAGTGCATTTAACCAGCAATAGTCTGTTCATTTTTTGGCCATATACAAAATCAGGGGCAAGCTGCGCCTGTCACCAAGTGCATTTAACCCTCAATGGTGTGGTTGTTTTTTGGCTAAAGCCTACATCAGGGTGAAGCTGTCACACCAAGTGCATTTAACCAGCAATAGTCTGTTCATTTTTTGGCCATATACAAAATCAGGGGCAAGCTGCGCCTGTCACCAAGTGCATTTAACCCTCAATGGTGTGGTTGTTTTTTGGCTAAAGCCTACATCAGGGTGAAGCTGTCACACCAAGTGCATTTAACCAGCAATAGTCTGTTTATTTTTTGGCCATATCCCAGTCTAATTCTGTCACTAAATCCATACCGGTCACCCAGCGCCTAAATACTAGGCCTCAAATTTATATCCAGCTAAATCTGTCCCTAGTGCTGTAGCTGGGCGAGTTATTTAGTGTCCGTTCAAGCACATTTCTTGTTCTGGGTTGAAATACAATTCCCAATTTAGCAATTTCATAATTTAGTGGTTCCTGCTATATCAGAGCTATTTGAAATCTATCCCAAAAAGGGTATATAATATTGAAGGTGCACATTGGGTCATTCAGAATAACTTCACACACACCCGCTACTGTGTATTTCCAAGTCTAATTCTGTCACTAAACCCATACCTGTCACCCAGCGCCTAAATACTAGGCCTCAAATTTAAATCCCTCTAAATCTCTCGTTACCCACCGCTGTACTGTTGTTGCTGGGCAAGATATTTAGTGTCCGTCAAAGCACATTTTTTGTTCTGGGTTGAAGTACAATTCCCAATTTAGCAATTTCATAATTTAGTGGTTTCTGCTATATCAGAGCTATTTGAAATCTATCCCTAAAAGGGTATATAATATTGAAGGTGCACATAGGGTCATTCAGAATAACTTCACACACACGCTTCTGTGCATTTCCAAGTCTAATTCTGTCACTAAATCCATACCGGTCACCCAGCGCCTAAATACTAGGCCTCAAATTTAAATCCCTCTAAATCTCTCGTTACCCACCGCTGTACTGTTGTTGCTGGGCAAGATATTTAGTGTCCGTCAAAGCACATTTTTTGTTCTGGGTTGAAGTACAATTCCCAATTTAGCAATTTCATAATTTAGTGGTTTCTGCTATATCAGAGCTATTTGAAATCTATCCCTAAAAGGGTATATAATATTCAAGGTGCACATTGGGTCATTCAGAATAACTTCACACACACGTTTCTGTGCATTTCCAAGTCTAATTCTGTCACTAAATCCATACCGGTCACCCAGCGCCTAAATACTAGGCCTCAAATTTAAATCCCTCTAAATCTCTCGTTACCCACCGCTGTACTGTTGTTGCTGGGCAAGATATTTAGTGTCCGTCAAAGCACATTTTTTGTTCTGGGTTGAAGTACAATTCCCAATTTAGCAATTTCATAATTTAGTGGTTTCTGCTATATCAGAGCTATTTGAAATCTATCCCTAAAAGGGTATATAATATTGAAGGTGCACATAGGGTCATTCAGAATAACTTCACACACACGCTTCTGTGCATTTCCAAGTCTAATTCTGTCACTAAATCCATACCGGTGACCCAGCGCCTAAATACTAGGCCTCAAATTTAAATCCCTCTAAATCTCTCGTTACCCACCGCTGTACTGTTGTTGCTGGGCAAGATATTTAGTGTCCGTCAAAGCACATTTTTTGTTCTGGGTTGAAGTACAATTCCCAATTTAGCAATTTCATAATTTAGTGGTTTCTGCTATATCAGAGCTATTTGAAATCTATCCCTAAAAGGGTATATAATATTCAAGGTGCACATTGGGTCATTCAGAATAACTTCACACACACGCTTCTGTGCATTTCCAAGTCTAATTCTGTCACTAAATCCATACCGGTCACCCAGCGCCTAAATACTAGGCCTCAAATTTAAATCCCTCTAAATCTCTCGTTACCCACCGCTGTACTGTTGTTGCTGGGCAAGATATTTAGTGTCCGTCAAAGCACATTTTTTGTTCTGGGTTGAAGTACAATTCCCAATTTAGCAATTTCATAATTTAGTGGTTTCTGCTATATCAGAGCTATTTGAAATCTATCCCTAAAAGGGTATATAATATTGAAGGTGCACATAGGGTCATTCAGAATAACTTCACACACACGCTTCTGTGCATTTCCAAGTCTAATTCTGTCACTAAATCCATACCGGTGACCCAGCGCCTAAATACTAGGCCTCAAATTTAAATCCCTCTAAATCTCTCGTTACCACCGCTGTACTGTTGTTGCTGGGCAAGATATTTAGTGTCCGTCAAAGCACATTTTTTGTTCTGGGTTGAAGTACAATTCCCAATTTAGCAATTTCATAATTTAGTGGTTTCTGCTATATCAGAGCTATTTGAAATCTATCCCTAAAAGGGTATATAATATTGAAGGTGCACATAGGGTCATTCAGAATAACTTCACACACACGCTTCTGTGCATTTCCAAGTCTAATTCTGTCACTAAATCCATACCGGTCACCCAGCGCCTAAATACTAGGCCTCAAATTTATATCCCGCTGAATTTGAATACAATACATTGGGCCAAATAATATATTTGTTGTTGTGGTGAACCATAACAATGAGAAAAACATCTAGTAAGGGACGCGGACGTGGACATGGTCGTGGTGGTGTTAGTGGACCCTCTGGTGCTGGGAGAGGACGTGGCCGTTCTGCCACATCCACACGTCCTAGTGTACCAACTACCTCAGGTCCCAGTAGCCGCCAGAATTTACAGCGATATATGGTGGGGCCCAATGCCGTTCTAAGGATGGTAAGGCCTGAGCAGGTACAGGCATTAGTCAATTGGGTGGCCGACAGTGGATCCAGCACGTTCACATTATCTCCCACCCAGTCTTCTGCAGAAAGCGCACAGATGGCGCCTGAAAACCAACCCCATCAGTCTGTCACATCACCCCCATGCATACCAGGGAAACTGTCTCAGCCTCAAGTTATGCAGCAGTCTCTTATGCTGTTTGAAGACTCCGCTGGCAGGGTTTCCCAAGGGCATCCACCTAGCCCTTCCCCAGCGGTGAAAGACATAGAATGCACTGACGCACAACCACTTATGTTTCCTGATGATGAGGACATGGGAATACCACCTCAGTATGTCTCTGATGATGACGAAACACAGGTGCCAACTGCTGCGTCTTTCTGCAGTGTGCAGACTGAACAGGAGGTCAGGGATCAAGACTGGGTGGAAGACGATGCAGGGGACGATGAGGTCCTAGACCCCACATGGAATGAAGGTCGTGCCACTGACTTTCACAGTTCGGAGGAAGAGGCAGTGGTGAGACCGAGCCAACAGCGTAGCAAAAGAGGGAGCAGTGGGCAAAAGCAGAACACCCGCCGCCAAGAGACTCCGCCTGCTACTGACCGCCGCCATCTGGGACCGAGCACCCCAAAGGCAGCTTCAAGGAGTTCCCTGGCATGGCACTTCTTCAAACAATGTGCTGACGACAAGACCCGAGTGGTTTGCACGCTGTGCCATCAGAGCCTGAAGCGAGGCATTAACGTTCTGAACCTGAGCACAACCTGCATGACCAGGCACCTGCATGCAAAGCATGAACTGCAGTGGAGTAAACACCTTAAAACCAAGGAAGTCACTCAGGCTCCCCCTGCTACCTCTTCTGCTGCTGCCGCCTCGGCCTATTCTGCTGCTGCCGCCTCGGCCTCTTCCTCCGCCTCTGGAGGAACGTTGGCACCTGCCGCCCAGCAAACAGGGGATGTACCACCAACACCACCACCACCACCTCCGTCACCAAGCGTCTCAACCATGTCACACGCCAGCGTTCAGCTCTCCATCTCACAAACATTTGATAGAAAGCGTAAATTCCCACCTAGCCACCCTCGATCCCTGGCCCTGAATGCCAGCATTTCTAAACTACTGGCCTATGAAATGCTGTCATTTAGGCTGGTGGACACAGACAGCTTCAAACAGCTCATGTCGCTTGCTGTCCCACAGTATGTTGTTCCCAGCCGGCACTACTTCTCCAAGAGAGCCATGCCTTCCCTGCACAACCAAGTATCCGATAAAATCAAGTGTGCACTGCGCAACGCCATCTGTGGCAAGGTCCACCTAACCACAGATACGTGGACCAGTAAGCACGGCCAGGGACGCTATATCTCCCTAACTGCACACTGGGTAAATGTAGTGGCAGCTGGGCCCCAGGCGGAGAGCTGTTTGGCGCACGTCCTTCCGCCGCCAAGGATCGCAGGGCAACATTCTTTGCCTCCTGTTGCCACCTCCTCCTTCTCGGCTTCCTCCTCCTCTTCTTCCACCTGCTCATCCAGTCAGCCACACACCTTCACCACCAACTTCAGCACAGCCCGGGGTAAACGTCAGCAGGCCATTCTGAAACTCATATGTTTGGGGGACAGGCCCCACACCGCACAGGAGTTGTGGCGGGGTATTGAACAACAGACCGACGAGTGGTTGCTGCCGGTGAGCCTCAAGCCCGGCCTGGTGGTGTGTGATAATGGGCGAAATCTCGTTGCAGCTCTGGGACTAGCCAATTTGACGCACATCCCTTGCTTGGCGCATGTGCTGAATTTGGTGGTGCAGAAGTTCATTCACAACTACCCCGACATGTCAGAGCTGCTGCATAAAGTGCGGGCCGTCTGTTCGCGCTTCCGGCGTTCACATCCTGCTGCTGCTCGCCTGTCTGCGCTACAGCGTAACTTCGGCCTTCCCGCTCACCGCCTCATATGCGACGTGCCCACCAGGTGGAACTCCACCTTGCACATGCTGGACAGACTGTGCGAGCAGCAGCAGGCCATAGTGGAGTTTCAGCTGCAGCACGCACGGGTCAGTCGCACTACAGAACAGCACCACTTCACCACCAATGACTGGGCCTCCATGCGAGACCTGTGTGCCCTGTTGCGCTGTTTCGAGTACTCCACCAACATGGCCAGTGGCGATGACACCGTTATCAGCGTTACAATACCACTTCTATGTCTCCTTGAGAAAACACTTAGGGCGATGATGGAACAGGAGGTGGCCCAGGAGGAGGAGGAGGAGGAGGAGGAAGAGGGGTCATTTTTAGCACTTTCAGGCCAGTCTCTTCGAAGTGACTCAGAGGGAGGTTTTTGGCAACAGCAGAGGCCAGGTACAAATGTGGCCAGCCAGGGCCCACTACTGGAGGACGAGGAGGACGAGGATGAGGAGGAGGTGGAGGAGGATGAGGATGAAGCATGGTCACAGCGGGGTGGCACCCAACGCAGCTCGGGTCCATCACTGGTGCGTGGCTGGGGGGAAAGGCAGGACGATGACGATACGCCTCCCACAGAGGACAGCTTGTCCTTACCCCTGGGCAGCCTGGCACACATGAGCGACTACATGCTGCAGTGCCTGCGCAACGACAGCAGAGTTGCCCACATTTTAACCTGTGCGGACTACTGGGTTGCCACCCTGCTGGATCCACGCTACAAAGACAATGTGCCCACCTTACTTCCTGCACTGGAGCGTGATAGGAAGATGCGCGAGTACAAGCGCACGTTGGTAGACGCGCTACTGAGAGCATTCCCAAATGTCACAGGGGAACAAGTGGAAGCCCAAGGCCAAGGCAGAGGAGGAGCAAGAGGTCGCCAAGGCAGCTGTGTCACGGCCAGCTCCTCTGAGGGCAGGGTTAGCATGGCAGAGATGTGGAAAACTTTTGTCAACACGCCACAGCTAACTGCACCACCACCTGATACGCAACGTGTTAGCAGGAGGCAACATTTCACTAACATGGTGGAACAGTACGTGTGCACACCCCTCCACGTACTGACTGATGGTTCGGCCCCATTCAACTTCTGGGTCTCTAAATTGTCCACGTGGCCAGAGCTAGCCTTTTATGCCTTGGAGGTGCTGGCCTGCCCGGCAGCCAGCGTTTTGTCTGAACGTGTATTCAGCACGGCAGGGGGCGTCATTACAGACAAACGCAGCCGCCTGTCTACAGCCAATGTGGACAAGCTGACGTTCATAAAAATGAACCAGGCATGGATCCCACAGGACCTGTCCGTCCCTTGTCCAGATTAGACATTAACTACCTCCCCATAACCATATATTATTGGACTCCAGGGCACTTCCTCATTCAATCCTATTTTTATTTTCATTTTACCATTATATTGCGAGGCTACCCAAAGTTGAATGAACCTCTCCTCTGCCTGTGTGCTAGGCCTAAATATATGCCAATGGACTGTTGCAGTGGTGGCTGACATGAAGCCTGATTCTCTGCTATGACATGCAGACTAATTCTCTGCTGACATGAAGCCAGATTGTCTGTTACGGGACCTCTCTCCTCTGCCTGGGTGCTGGGCCTAAATTTATGACAATGGACTGTTGCAGTGGTGGCTGACGTGAAGCCTGATTCTCTGCTATGACATGCAGACTGATTCTCTGCTGACATGAAGCCAGATTGTCTGTTACGGGACCTCTCTGCTCTGCCTGTGTGCTAGGCCTAAATATATGCCAATGGACTGTTGCAGTGGTGGGTGACGTGAAGCCTCATTCTCTGCTATGACATGCAGACTGATTCTCTGCTGACATGAAGCCAGATTGTCTGTTACAGGACCTCTCTGCTCTGCCTGTGTGCTAGGCCTAAATATATGCCAATGGACTGTTGCAGTGGTGGCTGACGTGAAGCCTCATTCTCTGCTATGACATGCAGACTGATTCTCTGCTGACATGAAGCCAGATCGTCTGTTACGGGACCTCTCTGCTCTGCCTGTGTGCTAGGCCTATATATATGCCAATGGACTGTTGCAGTGGTGGGTGACGTGAAGCCTCATTCTCTGCTATGACATGCAGACTGATTCTCTGCTGTCATGAAGCCAGATTGTCTGTTACGGGACCTCTCTGCTCTGCCTGTGTGCTAGGCCTAAATATATGCCAATGGACTGTTGCAGTGGTGGGTGACGTGAAGCCTCATTCTCTGCTATGACATGCAGACTGATTCTCTGCTGACATGAAGCCAGATTGTCTGTTACGGGACCTCTCTCCTCTGCCTGTGTGCTAGGCCTAAATATATGCCAATGGACTGTTGCAGTGGTGGCTGACGTGAAGCCTCATTCTCTGCTATGACATGCAGACTGATTCTCTGCTGACATGAAGCCAGATCGTCTGTTACGAGACCTCTCTGCTCTGCCTGTGTGCTAGGCCTAAATATATGCCAATGGACTGTTGCAGTGGTGGGTGACGTGAAGCCTCATTCTCTGCTATGACATGCAGACTGATTCTCTGCTGTACATGAAGCCAGATTGTCTGTTACGGGACCTCTCTGCTCTGCCTGTGTGCTAGGCCTAAATATATGCCAATGGACTGTTGCAGTGGTGGGTGACGTGAAGCCTCATTCTCTGCTATGACATGCAGACTGATTCTCTGCTGACATGAAGCCAGATCCTCTGTTACGGGACCTCTCTCCTCTGCCTGGGTGCTGGGCCTAAATTTATGACAATAGACTGTTGCAGTGGTGGCTGACGTGAAGCCTCATTCTCTGCTATGACATGCAGACTGATTCTCTGCTGACATGAAGCCAGATTCTCTGTTACGGGACCTCTCTCCTCTGCCTGTGTGTGTGCTGGGCCTAAATATATGCCAATGGACTGTTGCAGTGGTGGCTGACGTGAAGCCTCATTCTCTGCTATGACATGCAGACTAATTCTCTGCTGACATGAAGACAGATTCTCTGTTACGGGACCTCCCTCCTCTGCCTGGGTGCTGGGCCTAAATATATGCCAATGGACTGTTGCAGTGGTGGCTGACGTGAAGCCTCATTCTCTGCTATGACATGCAGACTAATTCTCTGCTGACATGAAGCCAGATTGTCTGTTACGGGACCTCTCTCCTCTGCCTGGGTGCCGGGGCCTAAATATCTGAGAATGGACTGTTCCAGTGGTGGGTGACGGGAAGCCAGATTCTCTGCTATGGAACCTCTCTCCAATTGATTTTGGTTAATTTTTATTTATTTAATTTTTATTTTAATTCATTTCCCTATCCACATTTGTTTGCAGGGGATTTACCTACATGTTGCTGCCTTTTGCAGCCCTCTAGCTCTTTCCTGGGCTGTTTTACAGCCTTTTTAGTGCCGAAAAGTTCGGGTCCCCATTGACTTCAATGGGGTTCGGGTTCGGGACGAAGTTCGGATCGGGTTCGGATCCCGAACCCGAACATTTCCGGGATGTTCGGCCGAACTTCTCGAACCCGAACATCCAGGTGTTCGCTCAACTCTAGTCTCTACAGATGTCTGTACCCCAAGTTCGACGTAGGCCACCCAGAAGGCACTGTTGTATCCAACAACTGGTAAGTACACGCAACAATAGTTTTTTATAATCCAATAATAATAATTGCATTAATCATAATTTTTCTTTTTTCTAGTCTTCATCATCGACCAGCTCGGCCGCCACACCAGCACCATCACCTGCTGTGGCCAGCTCATTGCAGGCGTCAGCGTCACTGAGTGGAGGTGGAGATAGCCCTTACCAGGACCGGCAGCAAGGAAGTATGTTTATATATATCTATATTAAACTAATATTATAATGTTTTAACAATTTTTTAAAAAATTTTTTAGGCACCTTCTACTACAGTCGTGGCCAAAAGTTTTGAGAATTACATAAATATTGGAAATTGGAAAAGTTGCTGCTTAAGTTTTTATAATAGCAATTTGCATACACTCCAGAATGTTATGAAGAGTATTCAGATGAATTGCATAGTCCTTCTTTGCCATGAAAATTAACTTAATCCCAAAAAAAAATTTCCACTGCATTTCATTGCTGTCATTAAAGGACCTGCTGAGATCATTTCAGTAATCGTCTTGTTAACTCAGGTGAGAATGTTGACGAGCACAAGGCTGGAGATCATTATGTCAGGCTGATTGGGTTAAAATAGAAGACTTGACCTGTTAAAAGGAGAGTGATGCTTGAAATCATTGTTCTTCCATTGTTAACCATGGTGACCTGCAAAGAAACGTGTGCAGCCATCATTGCGTTGCATAAAAATGTCTTCACAGGCAAGGATATTGTGGCTACTAAGATTGCACCTAATCAACAATTTATAGGATCATCAAGAACTTCAAGGAAAGAGGTTCAATTCTTGTTAAGAAGCTTCAGGGCATCCAAGAAAGTCCAGCAAGCGCCAGGATCGTCACCTAAAGAGGATTCAGATTCGGGATCGGAGTGCCACCAGTGCAGAGCTTGCTCAGGAATGTCAGCAGGCAGGTGTGAGCGCATCTGCACGCACAGTGAGGCGAAGACTTTTGGAAGATGGCCTGGTGTCAAGAAGGGCAGCAAAGAAGCCACTTCTCTTAAAAAAAAAACATCAGGGACAGATTGATCTTTTTCAGAAAATATGGTGAATGGACTGCTGAGGACTGTGGCAAAGTCATATTCTCCGATGAAGCCTCTTTCCGATTGTTTGGGGCATCAGGAAAAAGGCTTGTCCGGAGAAGAAAAGGTGAGCGCTACCATCAGTCCTGTGTCATGTCAACAGTAAAGCATCCTGAGACCATTCATGTGTGGGGTTGCTTCTCATCCAAGGGAGTGGGCTCACTCACAATTTATCCCCAAAACACAGCCATGAATAAAGAATGGTACCAAAACACCCTCCAACAGCAACCTCTTCCAACAATCCAACAACAGTTTGGTGAAGAACAATGCATTTTCCAGCACGATGGAGCACCGTGCCATAAGGCAAAAGTGATAACTAAGTGGCTCGGGGACCAAAACGTTGACATTTTGGGTCCATAGCCTGGAAACTCCCCAGATCTTAATCCCATTGAGAACTTGAGGTCAATCCTCAAGAGGCGGGTGGACAAACAAAAACCCACTAATTCTGACTAACTCCAAGAAGTGATTATGAAAGAATGGGTTGCTATCAGTCAGGAATTGGCCCAGAAGTTGATTGCCCAGTCGGATTGCAGAGGTCCTGAAAAAGAAGGGCCAACACTGCAAATACTGACTCTTTGCATAAATGTCATGTAATTGTCGATAAAAGCCTTTGAAACGTATGAAGTGTGTGTAATTATATTTCACTACATCACAGAAACAACTGAAACAAAGATCCCATTCATTTCTATGGGGCAGACGGCAATAGCCGAGCTAGCGCTCGGCTATTTTCGGCGGCCCCATAGAAATGAATGGAGGGCAGCTGCGCATGCGCAGTGCGCCCTCCGTTAATTTTCCGACTCCGTTCTCATTGTAGGTGCGGGTCCCAGCGGTGGGACCCGCACCTATCAGAAAATAGGGGCATATCCTAGCGATATGCCCCCTTTGTCTGAGATGGGAAAACTTCTTTAAGGCCATGATAATATTGTAATATTGTAATATAATTTTCACAGTTGAAAAGGTTATGACTCGGTGGCGGTCAATCCGGGACCGCTTCAAGAGAGATTATAATAAGGAAGTTCAGGCCCCAAGTGGATCCGGAGCAACCTCAAGGCCGCCATATATGGACAGTGCAGCCTTGGGGTTCTTAAGAAGGACGCTGCCACTTAGAAGATACATTTTTATTTTTATTTTCTAAATATAAATATAAATGATTTTGCTTTCATCTCCCTCTGATGCAAAGGGCTGTCTGAGACAGAGGATTGTTTGACACGTCTGTTTCATGCAGCCCCCTATGGTCAGAGGAACAATTGTTCTCAACTTCGGTCAGCAACGGGCTGTCTGAGACAGAGGATCGTTTGACACCTCTGTTTCTGTCAGCCCACTACATTAAGTAGACAATAGCATATACTGGAAGCAGTAATACAAGGCCTTATTTGTTTTCTCTCCACAGAACTGCTAGCAGCACTCGGGCACCTGAACCTGCTCTTGAAGCGGACACGGAGCCGGCCACAACCCCCAGCCATCCTGTCTCTCATACACCGATTCGGGTCAATCCTGGTCCTCTACCAAGTCCCTCTTTTCAGCATAACTCTCTCACATTGAAGATAAAATGTGAGAGCCATGTTGAATAGCAGGAGATTCGGTAGAAGCCATCGGGAGGACTATGGGGACCTTGTAGAGATTGTTTCAGATGCTCTAGAAGGTTTTGCAGATGAAATGCGTTGAGTGTTAGATGACTTGGCGCGCCAAGAGGAGGGGGCGGAGTCGGTGCGTCAACTCACACCTCACGAACATTACCTGCAAACTTTAGTCCCCTGAATGGACCAAATGACTCCTGAGCAGGTGCATGAGTTTAAAAATTTGATGGCGAACGGGTCGTGGGAAATTTTGCACCGCCCACGTCCTACACCTACCCCCCATCCACCACCTACCCCCCATTCCACTCTTTTCACCCAGCCCCCTTCTGTCAACCTTCCCATTTCTGCCATCTGTCCCTCCCCCCCACCCAAGCATGTGTACAATCTGCCATCTTTTTCTTCTACACCTTCTCCTCCTCACTATACTGCTCCAACTTCTTTTCTAACTCCTTCTTCTTCGCATGCTCGGGAACGTTCCAGTTCTGACCCTTCAACTCTCCACACCCCTCAAATCCCTCCTGCATCTTTTCCTGCGGCCGATCGTTTTCATTCCTCAACAGAAGACAGCCGGCTACTGCTGCTGGTTCTAGAATGTCCACCCCTCAACGCTCCACCTCCTCTCGTCGTTTTTTAAAATGTATAGTTTTTTTATTATTTTTTATTGTTTATTTAAAATACAATTTCTGAAATGTATTTGTAAAATAAATACGTTTACTTTACTTAACTGTGTGTTATTTTTTTATTTCAAGATCCTCAACTGTGGCCTCTCCAGCTGTGGGGAAAACAAAATTCCCAGGAAAAAAATAAATAGAGTTTATTAAATAAAAAATTGTTTTCTAGGGGTTTTATTTTCTCCATGCCTGTAGTCCCAAAGGTAGCAAAATATTTGATGTAGCCCGATCAATAACGGGCTTTCTTAAAGCTCCTTATTGATCATATTCTGGCTGATTGGCAAATGAACAAGCAAAAGCTTGTTCATTTAGCCAATCTGGTGCAAATCCACATGAACCCTTGTGGGAGTCACGGTACATGTGAATCAGCCTCATCAACTATAAAATTTACTAGAGAGAATAAAATCTTATATATTGCTCTTTAGCAAAGATAAAGCTGTCACAGAAAGTAGCGACATTACCACAAGGGACAGGAACAGGAAACGAACTTAACGCTGTTTAAGTTTTTGTCCGGGTGCAAAGCCGAATACGGACCTGCACCCAGCCAAAGTTCAAGCTAGAATGCTCTCACTTGCCATGCGTAGGATCACGCAGAGAAAGGGCTGACAATAACACACTGCTAGGCGAGGATTCCGCCAAACAGTGTGTTTGTTTATTTCATAGTCTGTAAAGGCCTGGCTTTAGCAACGTCATAGCAGTTTGACAGGCTATGGCAGGGCTACAGCTGGCCCAGTGGCGTAGCTATAGGGGTTGCAGCGGTCGCAATTGCCCCCCGGGGCCCCCCAGGAGAGACGAGTGAAGCCCTGACCCCTGATTTGCAGAGTACAGTACTTGCCGGCGGCTAACTTCACAGGGGGGGCGGAGGCAGAGCCGTGCGTGCAGCTGTGCAGGCGCAGGCTCAGCCAGGAGAGGGAGTCGTCCCGTCTGGAAGTACTGGCCAGAAGTGGAGCGTGCCGCCCGAGTGAGTGAGGTGAGGGCGGCCGTGGCGACGTGACTGGAGCGGCGGAGGAGAAGCTGCGTTCCGCCTGAGGGAGTGAGGTGAGGGCGGCCATGGCGACGTGACTGGAGCGGCGGAGGAGAAGCTGCGTGCCGCCTGAGGGAGTGAGGTGAGCGCGGCCGTGGCGACGTGACTGGAGCGGCGGAGGAGAAGCTGCGTGCCGCCTGAGGGAGTGAGGTGAGGGCGGCCGTGGCAACGTGACTAGCAGCGACTCGGAGACGGTCTCTGCTCTGGCTGCTTGCTAGTAGCTAGAGTACACTAGCATCACATAGGATAGCAGTAGTGGGTCCTCTTACTAGCACCGTTCTAGCCACATGTGCAGCTGAAAATGAGCTCTGCAAGTAAGAGGACCCACTACTGCTATCCTACAAGTACTGCTAGATGTCACAGCAGAGTCCTATGAATCATGTGATGGTCTATGGCCTATAGACCATCACATTCATAGCACAAGCGGCAGCTATATCATCATCATCACTGCTTCATCATATGCCAGCAGGGTTATTAACATCGCCGCCAAGCCCGCCATTATTGCTCACACAGGGCCGGTCAGCACTGGAAATATGGGATTGCAAGTGCAACACCTATGGGAGCAGTGACTGTCACCATATTGCCGTGAGTGACTGATGATTATAGCTGCCGCTTGTGCTGGAATCAGTCACTCACGGCAATATGGTGACAGTCACTGCTCCCATAGGTGTTGCACTTGCAATCCCATATTTCCAGTGCTGACCGGCCCTGTGTGAGCAATAATGGCGGGCTTGGCGGCGATGTTAATAGCCCTGCTGGCATATGATGAAGCAAACTGAAAGGATAAGTGAAGGAAAATTAAGAACTATGTACCTCCCATGCTGCAGAATGACACATATAGGCCGAATGCACACGGCCGTGTTCCACGGCTGTGAACGGTTCGTGGTATCCTGGCCTGGATTCCTGCTGACAGCAGGAGCGCACGGCGTCATTGGTTGCTATGACGCCGTGCGCTTCATGCCGCCGCTCCTGTACAGTAATACACTGGTATGATCTATACGAGTGTATTACTGTAGTACAGTGGCGGCATGAAGCGCACGGCGTCAGTGCGCTCCTGCTGTCAGCAGGAATCCAGGCCGGGATACCACGGACCGTTCACAGCCGTGTGCATTCGGCCATAGACTGATTCCAGCACAAGCGGCAGCTATATCATCATCAATATGGGCATAGGCACGGTGGGCGTGCAGGGGTCTGGTGGTGTTAGGAAATGGTATTGAAGGTAAGGGGGGCCATTCTGGTTGGCTGATTATAAAAAGTTGAAGACAGGTGTAATAAAAACAATTTTTTATTTAGTATGAGAGAAACAATTACAATTTAAAAACAATTACAAAACATTATTCTGCCAACGTATTCTACACGCATCAGACACAAGTGTGCAGGCAACATGGTTCCAAAATACAATGAGCCTGAATGGAGGTTTACCTGCTTTAAATACTCTGTCAAAGTGGGTGGACTCTTTAAAACACACCTTCTTTAAAAACAGATCCAATAAATGGAAGCCAAAACGGAAGCAAACATAAAGAACGGATCCGCTTTACAGGGTCCGTTAAAAAGTCCCCCGTTTGCATCCGTTTTGCAATTTTGGAGACAGATCCATTTTAAACGGATCCATGAAACGTCAGTGTGAAAGTAGCCTAACATGTGCGCTTCAAAAATTTATCTGTGACACACAGTGTACTATTTTGCGTAGACGCTGCGTACAGTGACATTACCAGTGGTACCTCTCCTGTATAACGTTTCCTCATCCCAAATACGTATGACATTCCCTGTAATTTTTCATTAGCTGCTGCTGACATCAGTGACATTATCTGCGGGATATCTCCTGTGTGACGTTTCCACATCCCAAATAACTTTTTAAATTTGTTTGCGCATACACTTCCAAATCCTACACTACTGTACGTGTGACAGACTTTCAATCATATTTAACATTTAATATGAAGAAGGCGAGCAGTAAGGGAAGGGGCAGTGGCCGTCATGCTGATGGTGCACGCAGAGGCCTTGGCCCTGGGTGTGGTGAAACTGTGCCTGCTGCCAGAGCACAAGTAACACACTCATCCACGATACCTAGATTCATGTTCCAGTTTGCAGTGCGGCGCAGGACACCACTCTTGAAGTCAGACCAGTGCGACCAGGTGGTCGGTTGGATTGCAGCAGATAATGCTTCCAGTTGGTTAAGCACCACCCTGTCTTCCACCAAGTCCAGTCTCAGTAGCCAAGAGTCTGCTCAACCCAATCCTCACCCCGACCCTCCTTCCTCCCACCATGGTGAGTCTGAGCAAACAAGTGATCCCACACTCAGATATTCCAAGGACCTCTATTCAGTGCCATTCCTTGATTTGGCCCTCTCGCCAAGCACACTTGAAGAGGGACAGATCTTGTGCTCTCATTCCAAAACTCTTGAGTATCCACAAACACAAGATGATGATGGTGGGGAACGGCAATTACTGTTTAATGAGGTGGATGATGATGAGACACAGTTGCCAATAACTCAATGGCAATTACTGTCTCAAGAGGTTGATGAAGAGGATGAGACACAGTTGCCAATCACTGAGGTAGTTGTTAGGTCAACAAGTCAGGAGGATGAGCAGAGTGAGGAAGTAGATGAGGAGGTGGTGGACGATGAAGTCACTGACCCAACCTGGGAATGTGGAAACCCTAGCGAGGACAGCAGTACAGAGGTGGAGGGATATGCTGCATCGCAACAGGCTGGAAGAGTGGGGTGGCAAAAGGGAGAAGGCGGGCCACACCAAACAGGCCCCCAACTCTTCCCCGGAGCACCCCTTTGTGGAAACCTCCCTTGCCAAGGGGTAGGTTTTCCGCAGTCTGGCGCTTTTTTGAGAAAAGTGCGGACGACAAAAGAATTGTAATTTGCAACCTGTGCCATACAGAAATGAGCCGGGGCGAGAACACTAGCAACCTCACCACCACCAGCATGATCCGCCACATGGCATCAAAGCACCGTAATAAGTGGGCCGAACTCCTGAGTCCACAATCTGTGTCTGCAGGTCACACCACTGCCTCCTATTCCCCTGTGTTACGTGCTGGCCAATCCCCTGTCAAAGGTGCAGGCCCTGATGCATCCCGCTCTGCACCTGGACCTTCGCAAGCACCATCAGCAACCATATCTACTCCCGTGTCCCAGCGTAGCGTACAAATGTTCTTACCCCAGGCATTTAAACGCAAGTGCAAATATCCAGCCACCCACCCACAGGCCATAGCACTAAATGCGCAGGTGTGCCATGCCCTCCTTACACCAACATGTGTCCCATAACATCACGCGTGCCCTAACCAATGCAGTTACTGGGAAGGTACACTTAACCACTGACACATGGACAAGTGCATGCTGCCAGGGATGCTACATTTCAGGGTTTCCGCCAGCACCTACCTTAGTGGCTCCAACTCCCACTTCTCTTTCTCAGCTTCCTCCTCCACTTCCACCTCCGAATTATCCGCGTTCAGCACCAGTCAGTAGCTGAAAGCAGTGTAGCACTGCAGTGGGGAAGCGGCAACAGGACGTGTGTCACGGCTGAGGATGGGGGAAACCCTCAGCCGTGAGATGCCAGGTGTTGTAAAGGCTACTCGGCCATGCGAACAGGATAGGGAGCAGGTCACCTCCTACAGCGTCCCTACCCTGACCCTAACTCCTAACCTGCATGGGCCGACCTTAAAGGTAGGAGGACCCATGCGCAGGAACCTCGGAGCCCTGTCTTACCCTCCGCAGATCCCTGAGCTAGGAGCTGGGTAAGACGACCTACTCCTCCTAGGCACGGAGGAGCAGGAGTCTCAACGGCCAAGCTGTTGGGAAAAGGGGAACTCATAAACAGCTATACGGGAATGGCAGGCGAACAAGAAGTTCCACAAACCTGCCACAGCCTTGCTGACTGGATCCCTAAGAAGACTGGAATCCAGAACCGTATGCTGCACCAAATACAAAGGAAAGTCCCAACAGAATATAACATACAACATAAACACACAGGCAAACTTAAACATAAACTTAGACCTATGACCACAGTGGTGGCTCTCACTGGCAGATAGCAACACAGGAGGCTGCTCCAGCTAGCAAGGCTGAAGCAACCTACTGAGCCATGCAAAAGGCCCAGGCTATATAGGCCAAGAAGCCACACCCAACGGAAGGACACACCCAGTGACATCACACACACTGGGAAGGGAGTTAACCCTTCCAACACCACAGAAGGGAAACTCACAAACATACAGGGGAAGTGTCCAACAAACATCACACACTATGGCTGTTGCCGCTGGCAACGACATGGATGGCAACCCTGTCCTGGGAGTCAGCCCGAAGGCCGGGACAGTGCCACCACATGTACACAATACCGCCAAACGATGCCACGGACAACCACAGTGAGGGGAAAGGTGTCAGTGCACACCACACATACTACCCAAGTGCACACAGACAAACAACAGTGCATAAATACACACGCACCTAACAGAAAGGTTGTTAGGTGCAACCGCATGCAACTGCAGCAAGCTGCCTAGCCACGCTCAGGCTGCTGCTGCACATACACATGAGACAAACAGTTGCCCGTGGCAACCACAAGTTAGGCCACACGCCAGCGGCCCTCACCTGTGTTTTAAACCCACACGAAACCGCAGGCAACCGCATGCGGTTAGAGAGTCACGGTCATAGCCATGGCCGTGACAACGTGCTAAAGCTGATATGCTTAGGGAACAAACAGCACACCGCCGCAGAGCTGTGGCAGGGGATAAGAGACCAGACTGAGCCGTGGCTCTCGCCACTCAACCTAGAACCAGGCATGGTTATGTCTGAAAATGGCTGTAACTTGTTGGCGGCTTTGGAACTCGGCAAGCTCACACACATACCATGCCTAGCCCATGTCTTAAAATTAGTGGTTCAGCGGTTTCTCAAAACCTACCCCAATTTGCCTGAGCTACTGGTGAAGGTGCACCGAGTGTGTGCACATTTCCACAAGTCATCGACAGCTTCAGCTGGTCTTTCAACGCTGCAGCAGCGCTTGAAATTGCCAGCTCACCGGCTGTTGTGCGACGTGAGCATTTGCTGAAACTCTACGTTCCACATGTTGGCCAGGCTTTGTGAGCAGCCAAGGACAGTAGTGGAATACCAGCTGCAACATGGTTGTCGCCTTTCTAGTCAGCTTCCGCTATTCACAAGCGAGGAGTGGGCATGGATGTCTGACCTCTGTGAGGTTTTAAGAAACTTTTAGGAATCAACACAGATGGTAAGCGGCGATAACGCTATCATCAGCGTAACCAACCCACTTCTGTGTCTACTCAAACGCTCGCTGCTCACAATTAAGGAAGACGCTTTGCATGTGGAAGAGGTGGAAATGGGGGACGACATTACACAGGGTGATAGCCAGACCACACTCAGTTTGTCTTCTCAGCGCGAATTGGACGATGAAGAGGAGGAGGAGCAGAAGACGGTTGTCTCCGCTAAAGAGGGCAGTACCCATAGAAGTTTAATTCCATCTGTTCAGCATAGGTGGTCAGAAGAGGAGTAAGAGGATGTGGAGATTGAGAGTGATCATCCTGATGATGACAGCAAAGTCTTGCCTGTTGGTACCCTGGCACACATGGCTGACTTCATGTTATGCTGCCTTTCCAGCGAACCGCTTGTTATACACATTTTAGACAACACGGATTACTGGTTGTTCACCCTTCTCGATCCCCGCTACAAAGAGAACTTCTCATCTCTCATTCCTCTGGTGGAGAGGACAAACAAAATCAAGTTTGCCACAAATAGTGAAGTACAATCACAAAAGTTCCAACTCCAGGTTTTATTGTACTTACAAGATGGATATGGTAACAGGCAGTATGTACAAATCATTGTACATTTGTACATACTGCCTGTTACCATATCCATCTTGTAAGTACAATAAAGCCTTTCAGTTGGAACTTTTATGATTGTACTTCACTATTTGTGTCAACCTTGATTTCTCATAAGGTCCCCAAAGGAAAGGTGAATCTGAGTGAACTGCCCGCTTACCTATGTCCATGAAAGTTCTGTGAGATCTGGAAGGGAGGATTTTTCAGCTTTGTCCTGGAGCAGCGCGGTCCATTTACAGAAACTCCTTTAAGTTTCAGCTTTGCAACCATACTCCCCCCGGAACCCAAAGACTTTGGGTTCCCGGAAGCTCCTCAATGGGTCATGGGAATAACAACGCCGGATCACCGGTCGTCATAATGTATTGTCAGAACTACGACGGTATCTGATCGTCTTCAAACCTCTGACTTTCGTTTTTGATTAATGAAAACATTCTTGGCAAATGCTTTCACTTTGGTTCGTCTTGCGCCGGTAAAAGAATTCCACCTCTAGCGGCGCAATGCGGATGCCCCCACCGTCCCTCTTAATCGTGGCCCCATTTCCGAAAACCAACAAAATAGAACCGGAGTCCTATTCCATTATTTCTAGCTGAAGTATTCAGGCGACCCGGCCTGAACACTGTAAATTTTTTCAATGGTCAGCTAAGCAGCAGGCACTCTCCCATAATTTTTTCAGCAGGCCCTCAACTATACAGGCCCTCGCATATAGTTTTTTAGAGGGTCAGCTCACCAGCAGGCCCTCACCTACAATATTTTACAGGGTCAGCTCACCTGCAGACCCTCACCTACAATCTTTTAGCGGGTCAGCTCACAAGCAGGCCCTCACCTACAATCTATTTTAGGGTCAGCTCACCTGCCGGCCCTCACCTAATTATATCTAATTTGCACACACGCTGCCTTGCTTAGAATTGGTAGCCGCAGCTGTTTCTCTGGCTTCCGTGATGAGGACGCGCGATTGGGCCCAGGTTATCTAGAGTCACCAAAGCGGCAGCAGGCCCTCGCCCATTATGTTTTAGATGGTCAGATCAGCAGGCCCTTGCTCCAAATGTTTTTGTGGGTCACCAGCAGGCAATCAATCATAATTTTTCAAGGCTGTGTATGATGCCCTCCTTTATGTGTAATTTTTGGCTGCCCTTTCACTTATTGCATAGGCTTTATGAGTGTAGGAGTCCCACTACCTGAACAATTGTACCACTATGTGAATGAGGCCCTCCTTTATGTGATATACAGGTTGTATCGGAGTGCCTCTTCCTTGTAATTTTTGGCAGCACTTGCACTTTATATACAAGTAAATATACAGGGAAGAATGTTTCCTAACAATTTTTCCTCTAAAATCAATGTTATCTTTGGTTTTATGTGTATTTTTGTCAGTCTGTTAAAGTGGCGTACTACTCGGACAACATCGTTCCCAGCAGCGAACTGGGAGTCCAAGATGCACCCAGACATCCTCCCCATGCTGTTCCCGAACCATCTCGGTGGTGTTTCCATCCATTTCTGACCTTTTCCTATAAACCAGACATCCTCCCCTCTTCAGAGCAGGGGGTGCCTGGTTTAATGCTCGGGTTCTGCCATTGAGCATCCCGATGTGTTCGGTCCGAGCCCCCGAGCACTATGGTGCTCGATCAACACTAGTTAACACTCTTGGGCAGTAACAACAGTTTAACTCTGTGCTTTCTGTTGATAATTTTGCAGTGTTATTGAGCTTACCTTACATTAATTTACTGAATCTTAAAGGCATATTATCTTTTCTGCTTCTGTGAACACAATATATAACTGTTATATGACATCCAGAAACATGAAGTCACTGTAAATAACTCTCTTTCTGTCTCTAACATATAAACATAAAACCTGCATTAAATTTGTTGGCAAGTCTAGCGATATAAACAGGTAGGTCATATTAGCAACCTAGGACAGGTCTTAGCTGGCAAGGTACAATTATGCCAACGTCATTACAGTGATCTGGGTAAGCAGTGTAGACAGTGTAGCAATCAGGAGGCTTGTGGTGACCCTAAAGTGCTGACCTGGAGATGCAACTGTCATCATTTATGCCCAAAAAATTAAATAAGAGTAAAATACTGACTAGTGATGACTAGTGAAGTATTTGAAAATTCGATTTGGCTACTTCACTGAATTTTACCCCAAAATTTGCTTTGTGACAAATTACTTTGTCTTGAAGCGTATTTCTTTGTAAGTAGAGGGTGCAATGACAGGGAGAGATGATCGAGCCCTCCCCCACCGTCATTGTACCCCTCAGATGCCATGTTCATAGATGATTGCAGCATCTGACAGTAATAAAAGCGTAAAATTGAAAAAAAAAATCATACTTCATACTTTTGATCGAGATGAGCCGGTCGCCACCATGTTGAGTGAATATCGAGCGTGAAAAATCTTGTGGCCTGTGATGACATCATCAGGCCAGCGTGGTGACGTCATATGTCCCCATGCATAGGATATTGTGCGAGATCTTCAATCAAGATGGCAGCAGCCGGCTCATCATGATCAAATGGATGAGGTAAGCATGATTTTCTTTACCCGGACCCGAACCAGGACATTTTCACTGAAGTTCGGTGTTCGGGTGATTTTATTATTTTCCATTATAACACGATTATAACAGATTATAATAGCATTCTTACAACAGAATGCTAAATAAAATGGCCATTGAGGGGTTAAAAATAATTTAAAAAAACTCACCTCATCCCCTTGATCGCACAGCCGGTATCCTCTTTTTTCTTCTTTCTTCAGGACCTGCAATGACGTCACCGCGCTCACCACGTGGTGAGCGTGGTGATGTCATCACAGGTCCTGCTGAATACAGATAGAAGGACCTGCGGTGACGTCACCACGCTTGCCATGTCAGTGGAGAAGGTGAGCTTTTTTTATTATTTTTAACCTCTCAATGGCCATTTTATTTAGCATTCTGTCTTAAGAATGCTATTATGCTATTATGTTATAACGGAAAATAATAAAGTGAAGTTCGGGTCCCCATTGACTTTAATGGGGTCAGGGGTAAAGTATGGGACCCGAACTTTGACCTGAAGTTCGGCCGAACCTGGCGAACCCGAACTTCCACGGGTTCGCACATCCCTACTCAACACCAATACAGACCAATACACTTTCCCTAGATTTTTGTTCATGCAAGGTGAAATATCTATGTGCTGTTCTCTTCTAGTTTGCCTGTTTTCCTTTATTTAAAACTAGAAATGAATATCATGGATAACATTGTGACATGTTTTCTGTTTTCATAGAAAAAAAAAATGCCAGAAATTAACAAGCAATGAGGTAAGTGAATCAGAAATTGTGTGCTATGTCATCAACTAAACACTCTCCTTCTCAGATCTCCTGTTTGCGGAGTTATAAGACAAGTCTTGGTGTATTATTATTCGAGCTTCTGTCTTGGATGATTGGTCAAGAGGGGCCACATGGTCCACTCCACATCACCCCGAAAAAGTTAAAGTGGTTTTCTTACATAGTTACATAGTTGTTAAGGTTGGAAAAAGACAAATGTTAATCAAGTCGAACCTGTAATCCTGCTATATCGATCCAGGGAACAAACACCTGGAACAATGTCCATCTTCCTTTTAAAAAGGGGTTGGGACAAAGGGAAAGGGTGCGTAGAACAAGATTTCTATACATTGTCAGAAGCCTCAAAGTTATTTTGAATTAAAAAGTAATCTAAACCTTTTTTGAAGCATCTCCTGTATTTGCTGTGACCTGCTCCTGCGGCTATTCCAGAGATTCACAGCCCTTACAGTAAAGAATCCCTCTCGCCTCTTTTTTTCTCCGGGCTTACTGGTCTGTAATTTCCTGGTGAAGACCTAGCACCTCTTTTGAAAATGGGCACCACATTTACCTTGCGCCAGTCCCTTGGTACAATGCCTGTCATTAAGGAATCTGTAAATATTATGAACTGAGGCAAAGCAATAACTGAACTGAGCTCCTTTAGAACTCTAGGGTGTAATCCAGCTGGACCTGGGGCCTTGTTCACTTTAAACATTTTTAGCATGTTTACAGTCAGCCAGGTAAGTATGTTATTTGAGGTACTTACACCAGTGGCACCACTCTCTCTTGTTTTGTATATACAGAGCTAAAAGAAATCAATTTAGGAACCCTGCCTTCTATTGATCCCTAGTTACCATCATTTAGGTGCCCTACATGTTCTGACCTTGTTGCTTTTTTTTTTTCCATTTATGTACTTGAAGAATGTTTTGGGGTTGTTCTTGCTTTCTTTGGTCACCTGTATTTCATTTGGTATTTTCACAGTTTTTTTTTTACCCCTTTAAATAATTTATTTAACTCTTTATATGTTTTAAAGACTACAGCTGACCCCGATTTGTAACATAAAAAAAAAAAAAGGGTATTTTTGCAGGATGAAACTGCTAGAAAGAACCCAACTTATTTAATAGGTCCTGGTTGCAGTACTGCAGTTCCCATCTCCAGTGCTTCCAATTGCATCCAGACTGAAAGTATACCATGCCATCTATATGCTGCTACTGCCGGCCATTCACTGGCCTCAGTGGAAATGTATTATTGAGCAGTAAATATTAACTGAGCATTAGACCTTCTCTATTCAGGCTAATGTCACCATTAGGAATTGTCTGTTAACAGTGCCGTACAAGTAGATGGTGTGACGAACTGCGACCGCCGCGGCCACAATACGTCACGAAACCGTCACAGCGCCCCTAGTGGTCAATCCGCAAACAGGCCTCCCAGCCACTTTCAGCACGCCGACAGTCTAACTTGAGTCCGTACAGTCGATAGGCTGAAAGCGCAGGGAGTGGACCGCCGATTGACCGCAAGTAAACGTGTGACGAACTGCGACCGGAACCACACACAGGGCAGTTTAACTGCCACCACCTTAGAATTTATGGGAGCAAGGAACCCACTATCTAGATAACAGAACTGACTAGCTTTCTCTTCGGAGAGGCTAGGGTAAGTTTTTGCAGTGTTTAAAAACAGGCATATGGCTAGAGAAATGACTTGGAGGTCATTTATTATATATATATATATATATACAATACAAATTATCACGATGCACAGTAATTATTAACACAATAATCAAGGAAAGTATAGTCCAAAGAACAAAAGGGAGAAAAGAAAGAAAATACTTAGTTTCCGCAGAAAAGATGTCTGTTGGTGAAATAGTCTGTTGCAGGAATAAAGTCCAAGAAGCCTTTGTCCAGGGTAATATGCCTACAGCCCAAAGGTTCTCTGGCTGAGGCCCTCTTCAGGTGTTGTTAAAAGTGGAGAATTCCTTTGGCAGATTCTAGGTCTTTGTTATAAAGGGTCCCAGAATCAAGGCGGGGAATTGAGAGTCCGCCTGCTGGGCAGGCTGTATTCCTGAGGTGAATGTCAGTTCTGAAATATGGCATGTGCCATATGGCAGGATGTCTCCGCTGTACACAAGTAACAAGCACATATTCACATTCCCCACAAAATATGGAGTTCAGGGATACCAAATATTACTATTATAACTGGTTCTATGATGGGGTAACACCATAACTTAACCTGGGCACATCTTAGAGTTATGTTTGTCCTAGGTAAACGTCCAGTGAATTCTGAGTGACACGATGATGTAATTTTTACGTCCGTAAGATGCATGGTCTCTCTTAAAAAGGTAAAAATCATATCTCAGATTCATGTTGCAATCTGGGAAACCTTGGTGCCGGCCTGTCTGCAGCAAGCTAGCTTACAGACCCCTATGGCAGCGACACCAAATGGCTCCCCCCAGGTGTATTCTTCACACCTAGCTGTGATATCTCTGCAGAAAGGGAAGCTCTTTTGTCAACCTGAGGAAGCCAGCTGTAATTGCGTTATCTGCTGGGCATCTATTGACTGACTTGAACAAAAGGACTATTTTGTTCTCTGGGTACACAGAAGGAGACGCTCTGAGTAATCAAATTGTAGGTTCTGGGGCCTAGGGAAATAATTACTGTTTAATAGACCTACTGATAAATAAGGCAGAGTAATATTGATAATATTGGGAGGACAGTTCAATATTCTCGCGGATCATCCGTGACAGATGGCATGTCCTTCATCCAGTCCAGTAGGATTTGGATGCAGCAAGACAGGAGCTTCAGTGCTGGAAATGGGACCTGTCGAAAAGGCAAGACCAAGTTCTCACTTCAGTTATTTGGTCACTTATTTGGAATTTTTTTTGTGCATTTTTAATGGGTTTTTGATGTGTGTTTTTTTAACACAATTTTGTTGTGGTTTTTTGACGTGACTTTTTTAACCAATGGGTGTTCACTTCATTACAATGCTGAATTTTCTGCTTGAGATTTTTTAAGCATATCTGCACGCCACTGCCCCTCAACAAGTATCAAGAAACTCTTCCCCATGCTGGGTAAGAGTACCTAAGGGGTTCTACATCTTGAAATGGTGAAAAATTGGTGCAGTCCCCAGAGTTGGATATCTTATTATCACCTAGCCAGTTTTTTTTATCAATGTTTTTTTTTGTAGACTGAAGCACCCCCTGATGCCACATACACTGACCTGATAAAACAAGATATTGAAAGCGATTATGAACAATTCAAGGTAACTAATAACAATAGACAATGTTTATAAATAAAATAAAAAAATAAAAACCTGCTCCTACATGTACATGTACAGTATGTGTGCCCATACATATTAGTCGGACACTGGCTGTACATGCTAATTCTGGACCAGCTGAAGATCTTATGATTATTGCTTGTTGCAAATCTTCCCTAATCTCAGTAGAGATTGCAGCAAGACAGGAGCTTCAGTGCTGGAAATGGGACCAAGTTCTCACTTCAGTTATTTGGTCAGTTATTTCCATCAGTAATTGTGGGCCAAAACCGGGTTATACCTCTTTGTGTAGGCTTCACTACTGGTTTTGGCTCAAAGTAACTGATGGTAATAACTGAAGTGAGAACTTGGCCTAAGTTTGTTTCGTTCTAGTAGACTCACCTTCCCTAGCCATCCTGTAATAGATTTTCATTTCAGATGGTAGAAGCACCATTTATAAAAATAAAAATAAAAATACACGCTCCCCTTAACATAGGGTGTACACATATGTAATAGGGCTTCATAGCAAAACTTAGCTCCACTCAGATTTGGGCCAAAATTATTTTTTTCTTTCATTGACGGCTCATGCAGACGGCCATTGCTTGGCCATTCCATGCATTGAGGACCTTAATTTGTGGTCCTCAAGGCATGAGCAATATCAGCGATCTATTTTTTTTTCAAGTTCTATTTTTTGTGGTGCCAAGATACGGAGAGAAACCCCATGGAAGCACTACGTTGTGCTTCCGCGGGGTTCCGTGCCACTGTTCTGTACTTCACCTTCCGGATTGCGTACCCATTCATGCACCTGACCTGCTGTTTGCAGAACGCAATTCCGACCCGGCTAGAGAACGGCCAGTCTGCATGAGCCCTAGGTGGAAGAAATTTTAATAAATAAAAAAATAGTAATTTAAAATGTCTCCTTCCAAATCACCCACTTTATCTGACTTTATATTGGAAAAATTGAATAGGTGCCTAATAAATATGGTACCCATTCTGGCCAGATTCATTTACAATGCATTTACACCAGGCAAATAGCAAAATACATTGATAAATCTCCTGCTTCCTTCCATCATAAAACTGGTTGCCTGCAGCCACCACTAGGGGGAGCTCAGATCAGAGGAATTTATGCAGTTAGGGTCAGTTCACATGATTAATTTTAAATGAAACAATTAAAAATTCCGCACAGATTCATTTTTTTCAGCATTTTTTTTGTGCATTTTTAATGTATTTTTGATGTGTTTTTTTTTCAACTAAATTTTGATGCGTTTTTTTGACATGTTTTTTTTAACCAATGGGTGTTCACTTCATTTCAATGCAGAATTTTCTGCTTGAGGTTTTTAAAGCATATCTGCACGCCACTGCCCCTCAACAAGTGTCAAGAAACTCTTCCTCATGCTGGTTTAGGATACCTAAGGGGTCCTACATCTTGAAATGGTGAAAAATTGGTGCAGTTCCCAGAGTTGGATATCTTATGATGTATTATCACCTAGCCAGTTTTTTAGCAATGTTTTTTTTTTTTTTTTGTAGACTGAAGCACCCCCCGATGCCACATACACTGACCTGATAAAACGGGATATTGAAAACGATTATGAACAATTCAAGGTAACTAATAACAATAGACGATGTTTATAAATAACATAAAAAATTAAATACAAAAACCTGCTCCTACATGTACATGTACAGTATGTGTGCCCATACATATTAGATGGACACTGGCTGTACATGCTAATTCTGGACCAGCTGAGGATCTAATGATTATTGGTTGTTGCAAATCTTCCCTAATCTCAGTAGAGATTGCAGCAAGACAGGAGCTTCAGTGCTGGAAATGGGACCAAGTTCTCACTTCAGTTATTTGGTCAGTTATTTCCATCAGTAATTGTGAGCCAAAAACCGGGTATACCTCTTTGTGTAGGCTTCACTACTGGTTTTGGCTCAAAGTAACTGATGGTAATAACTGAAGTGAGAACTTGGCCTAAGTTTTTTTCGTTCTAGTAGACTCACCTTCCCTAGCCATCCTGTAATAGATTTTCATTTCAGATGGTAGAAGCACCATTTATAAAAAAAATATAAAAAAAATGAATAAATACACGCTCCCTTCAACATGGGGTATACAAATATCTAATAGGGCATCATAGCAAAACTTAGCTCTGCTCAGTTTCCCAATACGTGCACGAAAATTACCCCAACGCAAAGTGCAACGTGCCTGATTTGGGACTAAATTATTTTTTTCTTTCATTGACGGCTCATGCAGACGGCCATTGCTTGGTCATTCCGTGCATTGAGGACCTCAATTTGTGGTCCTCAAGGCATGAGCAACATCAGTGATCTGTCTGCACCGCCAAAAAAATAGAACAAGTTCTATTTTTTGTGGAGCCAAGATACGGAGAGAAACCCCATGGAAGCACACCGTTGTGCTTCCGTGGGGTTCCGTGCCTCTGTTCTGCACTTCACCTTCCGGATTGCGTACCCAATCATGCAGCTGACCTGCTGTTTGCAGACCGCAATACCGACCCGGCCAGAGAACGGCCAGTCTGCATGAGCCCTAAGTGGAAGACATTTTTATTTAAAAAAAATTGTAATTTAAAATATCTCCTTCCAAATCACCCACTTTATCTGAATTTTATATCGGAAAAGTGGAATAGGTGCCTAATAAATATGGTACCCATTCTGACCAGATTCATTTACAATGTATTTACACCAGGCAAAGAGCAAAATACATTGATAAATCTCCTGCTTCCCTTCCATCATAAAACTGGCTGGTTGCCTGCAGCCACCACTAGGGGGAGCTCGGTGCAGAGGAATGTATGCAGTTAGGGTCAGTTCACACGACTAATTTTAAACGACACAATTAAAAATTCCACGCAGATTATTTTTTGGTGCATATTTAATGGATTTTTGATGTGGTTTTTTTTAACACCGTTTTGAGGTGGTTTTTTGAAGTGACTTTTTTAACCAATGGGTGTTCACTGCCCCTCAACAAGTGTCAAGAAACTCTTACCCATGCTGGTTTAGGATACCTAAGGGGTCCTACATCTTGAAATGGTGAAACATTGGTGCAGTCCCCAGGGTTGGATATCTTATGATCTATTATCACCTAGCCAGTTTTTTTAGCAATGTTTTTTTTTTTTGTAGACTGAAGCACCCCCCGATGCCACATACACTGACCTGATAAAACGAGATATTGAAAACGATTATGAACAATTCAAGGTAACTAATAACAATAGACAATGTTTATAAATAACATAAAAAATAAAATTTAAAAAACCTGCTCCTGCATGTACAGTATGTGTGCCCATACATATTAGATGGACACTGGCTGTACATGCTAATTTTGGACCAGCTGAAGATCTAATGATTATTGGTTGTTGCAAATCTTCCCTAATCTCAGTAGAGAGAAGTTGCCATTTCTTATTATCTTCTCCTGGGCAGGCGCGGGCGCAGGATACTCACCCTGTACTGTATTCTCCAATGGCTCAGACCTTCAAAACCCCACAGCTCCTTTGTGACGGGTCCGGACACCAAGATCTTCTGTCTATCTCAGTCGTAATATGAATAAATATACACTATTTACTCTGAATGCACTGAAGCTTTACTACACTCCTCGTACAAAGTCCTTTCTGTCACTTTCTTGTGCAAAGAGCCAAGTCATAGCTTATAGTAGTGCGCAAAAAGGAATTACTCACTGTTCTTTTAGTATAAAGTCTTTTTATTATCCAAAAGTTTAAATACTTCTCCTAGGGGTTAGATATTGCATAATTTTGCATAATGAGATTATATCCTGAAATCTGTTAATAGCCCTCCTCATTATGCAAAAGTATGCAATATATTTGTTACTAGTCCTCATCATTATGCATGATTATGGGGGTGTAGTCTCCCGAAACCTAGCATGTGATGAGGATATGCTGAAGACTTGGCAATCTCTGCGTATGTGGGGAATATGTGCTCTTCTGCTCTGTTTCCTGCTGCAGGCCACAGCCTGCATTTGCCAGGTAAGCCCTCTCCAGCTCTTCACCAGCCAGTGGCTGGCAACTCTGGGCTACTAGAGGCACCTCTCCTTGTGGAAAGAGGCCAGAGCAATAGGATATTCTAGTTTGCTAGTTCTTGCAAAGGTGTGCTGTTCCATTTGTCTGTCTGTGTACTGAATTCCTTATGGACACTGATTCCCTGCTGTCTAAACCAACTTGTGCCTGATTACCATATTGACCATTTACGGTCGACTCTAACTTCGGCCTGTACCTGACCATGGCTCTCAGTGCTCTGAACCAGCGTCTCTGACCATGTGGGTCAGCTGTCAACTACACAGAGACTACTTCAGGAGGTAGTAGCCTAGTGGTTTCCCTGCAGCAAAGTCCAGATCCTTCTACAGGGGGTAAAGTTTGAATAGAGGAGACTGCCTTGACCACAATCTTAGGTTTATCCCAAAGCAAAATCTGTTGGTTGATGCAGTTGTTCTACTCCCACTACCCTAATATCATTATGCTACATTCACATCTGTGCTGTACCTGATCTAGTAGCCTGCCCTTAACAGCCCTTATCTTTTGGTGTCACTGCAGACTAAGGCCCTGCACCGCCTGCCATCAAGAGACAGTGGGCGGTAGTTAAGCAGTTAAAATGAGTGATAACGGAGATCTGTGTGAGACACCTGCACTGTAATACTATTGTTTAATCTCACATCTGACAAGTGACCTATCAGTAGTTCCAATGTCTTGCAGTAATGGAGAATTCTTATTGTGACGACAGTACCATCACCACTAAAACCTGACAAAAACAATAAGTAAAACAAACCAAACTCAAACGCATATTGGAGCTATTAAGATCAGCGTAGGGGACAAATACTAATGTCCCTTGTAACTCTCCCTCTCCACTAACTAAAAAAGGAGTAGTCACTCCAGATAGAGGCGATCCTATGTCAGGAACCTGCTAACCACACTGGGATGACCTTGACACAGGACAGTTTGTAATAGTCTCTGGTTTCACAGTAATGGATGATAATACAGATGCCTTATATTTTCATTATTAAAGGGAAATGCCCATAACCATCTCTGGTACTCTGAGAAATCAGATATATCTGTACCGGTTAATATAATTAAATTTCTATTTCATAAAAAAAAACACATCTGTTTATGGAGATAATCGAGAATTTATTAGCAGACTTTCTCTTAGGAATTCATGCATAAAACCTCAACATTGCCAAACAGAAGTACTTCACCTCTCTCATCTCCTCACACTCAAAAAACCCAAATCAACTCTTTGAAACTTTCCATTCCCTTCTAAGCCCTAAAGTTTCAGAACCCATCACTGACCTTGGCGCTGATGACATGGCCATTTACTTCAGAGATAAGGTTGGCAATATCCGTAAGGAAATATTCTCCCAGTCCCCAACCAATTTCAATCCTCCTCCCTCCCATAATTCCACATGCTCTCTCTCCTCTTTTGACCCTATTACAGATAAAGAAGTCTCCAGGCTACTCTCTTCTTCTCTACCCACAACCTAGAGCAGTGATCCTATTCCCTTACACCTTCCTCAGTCCCTCTGCCCAGCTCTCATCACTCAACTCACTTGTCACAACCAGACAGCTGAGAAGCTCTGACAGAGGCCTTTCAGAACCTCCTCCTTGAGTTTCTGTGTTGTGGTATTCAGTTTCTCATCTCGTTAGCCTCTCTCAGCTGTCATGTGTTGGACTAATTGTTTCCCTTTAAATTCTTCCCCAGAAGGCTTTTCTGGGCGGCTTATACTACTTCCTGGAGTGTGTGTGCTCGCTGACTCTGTCCTCCTGTTTGCTTCAAAGCTAAGTGTTGTACCTTTATCTGTTATTTTCTGTTTGCTGGATCCCAGGTGACCCTGACTCCCTCCGTATATTGTGTAGGGAGCCGGTGGTCGTGTCCCCTCACTATTGTAGGGTGCTCAGGGCTTTATAGTCAAGGTTCGTGGATATGCAAACCTCCACCATTCGGATCTTTGCATAGGCTGAGCAGCCAGGGAAAGTGCCAGGTCTTCTGCAGGGGTCTCCCTTGGTTCCTTAGTTTTGGGATCCAGCGAGTCGTTTATACATGTTGCTTTGCCTTGTTTCCTGTACACCGTCCGTGACATTATAAGCCGCCATAACCGTCTCAAGTATGGATCCGGTTTCACTTTTGGCTGAACGCTTCCAGGGTCTTTCATTGGAGGTAGCTGATCTCCGTAAGACTTTTTCTCAGCTGCTTCAAGTGACCGGTTCAGCTTGCGTTCATGGAGTTTGTTCTGAGCCTAAGATCTCGCTCCCGGATACGTTCTCCGGGGGTAGTGAGAATTTTGTGCGTTTTAGAGAGGCTTGCAAACTCTATTTTCGCCTTCTTCCCCACTCCTCTGGTGATGAGGAACGGAGGGTGGGGATCATTATATCGCTGCTCAGAGGTAACGCTCAGTCCTGGGCCTTTTCGCTGCCGGAGGGGGCACGGCCTCTCCGTTCAGTGGATGAATTCTTTTTAGCCCTGGGTCAGATATACAGGTCCTTCTAAAAAAATTAGCATATTGTGATAAAGTTCATTATTTTCTGTAATGTACTGATAAACATTAGACTTTCATATATTTTAGATTCATTACACACCAACTGAAGTAGTTCAAGCCTTTTATTGTTTAAATATTGATAATTTTGGCATACAGCTCATGAAAACCCAAAATTCCTATCTCAAAAAATTAGCATATTTCATCCGACCAATAAAAGAAAAGTGTTTTTAATACAAAAAAATTCAACCTTCAAATAATTATGTTCAGTTATGCACTCAATACTTTCTCTTCCCAATATCCCACAGATTCTCTATGGGGTTCAGGTCAGGAGAGTTGGCAGGCCAATTGAGCACAGTAATACCATGGTCAGTAAACCATTTACCAGTGGTTTTGGCACTGTGAGCAGGTGCCAGGTCGTGCTGAAGAATGAAATCTTCATCTCCATAAAGCTTTTCAGCAGATGGAAGCATGAAGTGCTCCAAAATCTCCTGATAGCTAGCTGCATTGACCCTGCCCTTGATAAAACACAGTGGACCAACACCAGCAGCTGACATGGCACCCCAGACCATCACTGACTGTGGGTACTTGACACTGGACTTCAGGCATTTTGGCATTTCCCTCTCCCCAGTCTTCCTCCAGATTCTGGCACCTTGATTTCCGAATGACATGCAAAATTTGCTTTCATCCGAAAAAAGTACTTTGGACCACTGAGCAACAGTCCAGTGCTGCTTCTCTGTAGCCCAGGTCAGGCGCTTCTGCCGCTGTTTCTGGGGAATGCGGCACCTGTAGCCCATTTCCTGCACACGCCTGTACACGGTGGCTCTGGATGTTTCTACTCCAGACTCAGTTCACTGCTTCCGCAGGTCCCCCAAGGTCTGGAATCGGTCCTTCTCCACAATCTTCCTCAGGGTCCGGTCACCTCTTCTCGTTGTGCAGCGTTTTCTGCCACACTTTTTCCTTCCCACCGACTTCCCACTGAGGTGCCTTGATACAGCACTCTGGGAACAGCCTATTCGTTCAGAAATTTCTTTCTGTGTCTTACCCTCTTGCTTGAGGGTGTCAATGATGGCCTTCTGGACAGCAGTCAGGTGGGCAGTCTTACCCATGATTGCGGTTTTGAGTAATGAACCAGGCTGGGAGTTTTTAAAAGCCTCAGGAATCTTTTGCAGGTGTTTAGAGTCAATTAGTTGATTCAGATGATTAGGTTAATAGCTCGTTTAGAGAACCTTTTCGTGATATGCTAATTTTTTGAGATAGGAATTTTGGGTTTTCATGAGCTGTATGCCAAAATCATCAATATTAAAACAATAAAAGGCTTGAACTACTTCAGTTGGTGTGTAATGAATCTAAAATATATGAAAGTCTAATGTTTATCAGTACATTACAGAAAATAATTAATTTTATCACAATATGCTAATTTTTTTAGAAGGACCTGTATGATGATCCGGATCGTATTGATCTGGCTGAGTCTAAACTACGTCTATTATGCCAGGGTAAACAATCCGCAGAAATATACTGCTCAGAATTTCGGAGATGGGCAGTTGATACTGGTTGGAATGATGCTGCGCTCCGAAATCAATTTTGCCATGGTCTTTCAGAGGGATTGAAAGATGCATTTGCCTTTCATGAGAGCCTATTTCTTTGGACTCTGCTATGTCTCAGGCCGTTCGTATTGACAGGCGTCTTAGAGAGAGGGGAGAGATGTACCCTTCCTGTCATACTTGGTCCCAGGACAGTGCAGCGGTCCCATTCTGTGCGCAGGGGTCTCAGTCGCCGTCAGCCCCTTCTGAGCAGGAGCCCATGCAGCTGGGGTTGATTGCTTCTGACAATAGAAGATTCAGCCCGCATGGGAGGGTTTGTTTTTGTTGTGGAGGTATAAATCATTTGGCAAATATTTGTCCCTCTAGGAGATTCAGGCAGTTTTCTGGGAGTAATAAAGAAACAAACAGGAAAAAATCTTTTAAAAATGTTCCGTCTGTTACTATTGGCAGGGTTGAGGCGGAAATTGAAGGTTTTCCATTTGCTTGTAGTTCCCGTTTTGTCCTGCCGGCTAGGGTGGCGCTAGAGAGCAAGAACATTTTTTGTGAGATTTTTGTGGATAGTGGAGCAGCGGTTAATCTCATTGATAATCATTTTGCGATAACTCATGGTTTCCAGGTGCGCACTTTGGGAAAGGATATTCCTGTTTTTGCTATCGATTCCGCTCCACTTTCTCAAAAATCATTAAAGGGCATAGTTCACAATATCCGTTTAATTGTGAGTGATGCTCATGTTGAGGATGTGTCATGTTTCGTCCTTAGCGGTTTACCCACCCCTCTGGTGTTGGGGCTGCCCTGGCTTACTAAGCATAACCCCACCATTGATTGGCAAGCGAGGCAAATAAATGGTTGGAGTGACTTTTGCAGAGAGAATTGCCTCATGACATCTGTTTCTGAGGTTGCTACTAAGACTGTACCATCTTTTCTCTCTGAATTTTCGGATGTCTTCTCTGAGAGTGGAGTTCAGGATTTGCCCCCGCACAGGGAGTACGATTGCCCTATTAATCTCATCCCAGACACCAAGCTGCCTAAATCTCATTTATACAATCTTTCCCAACCTGAGAGGATCGCTATGCGTGCTTATATCTCTGAGAGTCTGAGAAAGGGACACATACGACCCTCGAACTCACCTGTTGCCGCTGGTTTTTTCTTTGTTAAGAAAAAAGATGGTTCTTTAAGACCTTGTCTGGATTTCAGGGAGCTGAACAATATCACAATTCGTGACCCTTATCCGCTTCCTCTGATCCCGGACCTATTTAACCAGGTTGTTGGGGCTAAAGTCTTTTCCAAATTAGATTTAAGAGGGGCATACAACCTGGTCAGGGTCAGAGAAGGGGACGAATGGAAGACGGCCTTCAATACCCCTGAGGGCCATTTTGAAAACTTGGTTATGCCTTTTGGTTTGATGAATGCCCCAGCCGTTTTTCAGCATTTCGTGAACAGCATTTTTTATCATTTGATGGGAAAATTTGTATTGGTGTATTTGGATGACATTTTGATTTTTTCTCCCGATTTCAAAACCCATAAGGAACATTTACGTCAGGTCTTGCTCATCCTGCGGGAGAATAAATTATATGCAAAACTGGAAAAATGTGTGTTTGCGGTTCCAGAAATTCAATTTCTGGGGTTTCTTCTCTCCGCTTCTGGTTTTCGCATGGACCCCGAGAAGGTCCGCGCTGTGCTTGAGTGGGAGCTTCCTGAGAATCAAAAGGCGCTGATGCGTTTTTTGGGCTTTGCCAATTATTACAGGAAGTTAATTTAGAATTATTCTTCTATTGTTAAACCACTCACTGATATGACCAGAAAGGGGGTCGATTTTTCTTCTTGGTCAGTAGAGGCGCGTAAGGCTTTTTCTGATATCAAGGAGAGTTTTGCTTCCGCTCCCATCTTGGTGCAACCTGATGTTTCTTTACCCTTCATAGTTGAGGTTGATGCTTCTGAGGTGGGTGTGGGGGCGGTCTTGTCTCAGGGTTCCTCTCCTGCCAATTGGCGACCGTGTGCCTTTTTCTCAAGAAAACTCTCCTCCGCAGAGAAAAATTACGATGTGGGAGATAGGGAATTGTTGGCCATCAAGTTGGCTTTTGAGGAATGGCGCCATTGGCTAGAGGGAGCCAGACACCCTATTACCGTATTTACTGACCATAAAAATCTGGCCTACTTGGAGTCAGCCAAGCGTCTGAACCCGAGACAGGCCAGATGGTCGTTGTTCTTTTCTAGGTTTAATTTTGTTGTCACGTTCCGCCCTGGAGTTAAGAATGTGAAGGCATATGACCTGTCACGTTGTTTTCCGGGAGGTGGGAATTTTGAAGACCCGGGTCCCATTTTGGCTGAAGGTGTGGTGGTCTCTGCTCTTTTTCCTGAATTGGAGGCAGAGGTGCAGACAGCCCAGTCAGAGGCTCCTGATCTTTGTCCTCCTGGGAGGTTGTTTGTGCCTCTCGCTTTAAGACACAAGATTTTTAAAGAACACCACGATACGGTCCTTGCTGGGCACCCGGGGGTAAGAGCCACACTGGATCTCATCGCTCGGAGATTCTGGTGGCCTGCGCTTCGTAAGTCGGTTGAGGGTTTTGTGGCAGCCTGCGAGACTTGCGCTCGTGCCAAAGTCCCTCATTCATGGCCATCAGGTCCTCTCCTTCCCTTACCCATTCCTTCCCGTCCTTGGACACATCTGTCCATGGACTTCATAACGGACCTGCCTCGTTCCTCGGGGAAGACTGTGATTCTGGTGGTGGTGGACCGTTTTAGCAAAATGGTGCATTTCATCCCTTTTCCTGGTTTGCCCAATGCTAAGACGCTGGCGCAGGCATTTGTTGATCACATTGTCAAATTGCACGGTATTCCTTCAGACATAGTCTCTGATAGGGGCACGCAGTTTGTTTCCAGATTCTGGAAGGCTTTCTGTTCTCGCTTGGGGGTTCGGTTGTCATTCTCTTCTGCGGTTCTCTTCAGTACCTTGTTCACTGGGAGGGGTATGGTCCTGAGGAGAGGATGTGGGTCCCAGTGACGGACATTAAAGCCTCTCGTCTTATCAGGGCTTTCCATAGGTCTCATCCTGAGAAGGTGGGTTCTGAGTGTCCGGAGTCCACTCGTAGAGGGAGGGGTACTGTCACAACCAGACAGCTGAGAAGCTCTGACAGAGTCCTTTCAGAACCTCCTCCTTGAGTTTCTGTGTTGTGGTATTCAGCTCCTCCTCTCGTTAGCCTCTCTCAGCTGTCATGTGTTGGACTAATTGTTTCCCTTTAAATTCTTCCCCAGAAGGCTTTTCTGGGCGGCTTATACTACTTCCTGGAGTGTGTGTGCTCGCTGACTCTGTTCTCCTGTTTGCTTCAAAGCTAAGTGTTGTACCTTTATCTGTTATTTTCTGTTTGCTGGATCCCAGGTGACCCTGACTCCCTCCGTATATTGTGTAGGGAGCCGGTGGTCGTGTCCCCTCACTATTGTAGGGTGCTCAGGGCTTTATAGTCAAGGTTCGTGGATATGCAAACCTCCACCATTCGGATCTTTGCATAGGCTGAGCAGCCAGGGAAAGTGCCAGGTCTTCTGCAGGGGTCTCCCTTGGTTCCTTAGTTTTGGGATCCAGCGAGTCGTTTATACATGTTGCTTTGCCTTGTTTCCTGTACACCGTCCGTGACATCACTACAATATTTAAGCTCTCTCTTCTGATATCTTTTCATCCTCTTGGGGAGGTGGCAGCTGCATGAGGAGACCACAGAGTGGCCCAGTGATGTAGTGTTGATGTAGCAGCAGCATGAGGAGACCACAGAGTGGCCCAATAACATAGGGCCAGATTTATCATTAGCTCAGGTCAGAATAATGGAGTGAAAAAGTCCCCAAAAAATGCGCAAACGCTAAAACTGCGCACAAATTTGCGACTTTTTTCTGCTCTGCACTATGCTCGCCAGTTTTCTGTAAGTGGGCGTGTTTTCTTATGTAAATTAATCTCTAGACAGATTTACTATTGGGACTACTTAAAAAGTCACAAAAAAGTCGCAATTTCACTCCAGTGAGGACCATGCTTATCTTATGAGACTTTTTAATAGAACATGCGACTTTTTCATAAAAACTTGCAACTTTTTCGTAAAGATGTGTGACTTTTGTAAAGCTGCTTACTGATGGATAAACTGCTACTGTCAAACCACATTTATTACAGTCTTAAAGGGCCAATCATAAATCTGACTTGGCTAAAACTGACTTTAGCAATATGTGAAAGTGGAGTGAGCTGTCAGAGTCATGATAAATCTGGCCCATAGTGTTTAAGTAGCAGCAGCATGAGGAGACCACAGAGTGGCCCAGTGACATAGTGTTGAGGTAGCAGCAGCATGAGGAGACCACAAAGTAATGAGGTGGCAGCAGCATGAGGAGAGCACAGAGTGGTGAAGTGGCAGCAGCATAAGTATACCGCAGAGTGGCCCAGTGACATAGTGGTGAGGTGGCAGCACCATGAGAAGACCACAGAGTAGTGATGTGAAAGCAGCATGATGAGACCACAGAGTTGCCCAGTGACATTATGTTGAGGTAGCAGCAGCATATGAGACCACAGAGTGGCCCAGTGACATAGTGTTGATGTAGTAGCAGCATGAGGAGACCACGGAGTGGCTCAGTGACATAATGTTGAGGTAGCAGCAGCATAAGGAGACCACAGAGTGGCCCAGACACATAGTGCTGATGTAGAAGCAGCATGAGGAGACTACAGAGTGGCACAGTGACAGAGTGGGGAGGTGGGGGGCAATACTAGTACCAGCTGAAGATGGTGGCTGGAAGTAGGAGCACCTGGCATAAGGTGTGGCATCAGGTGGGTGGCAGCATCAGAATAGTAGCTGAAGAAGGTAGCCAGAAGAAACAGGCTTCTTTGTCAACGTGTACGTGTGGCCCCACAGATGATCTAGTCTGATATATCAGCCACTGGTGTTTGAAAATCCTGGCTGATCCACACCTGATTTATTTTCACAAAGGTCAGTTTTTCCACAGGTGAGTTCTCCCTGGGGTAACTATGGCCCCAAACACACTAGACATCTGATGCCACACTGCTGGCCGGGCAGGAAAGATTGTCCAGGGCAAACTCGGCCAGTTAAGACAACAAATCGAGTTTGGCTGCCCAGTAGTCCAGGGACTATTCGATATGGGGTGGCAGAGTACACTCTAAGTATGCCACTACCTGATGGTTCAGGTTCTGTTCTATGTCTACCTGCTACTGCTGGTGAGTAGTTTATTTAATAGGCGGGTGAAGAGAATTACTCATCAGCGACTCTAGACTTAAGTTGCTGCTGGAACTGGTACTGCTCCTAGCCCCCCCAACCCACTCCCCTCAAGCAACTATGGTAGTGGAACGTAAGCGCAGAGGGCCCCCTGGGCAGACCTGCGTGAGAATGGGCGATGGTGCACATAGTCAGCCAACTGACTACATAGGATGTCTTGATAGTAATTCAGTCTGTCCTCCCTGTCAGCAGGTGTAAAAAAGACCCCAAGTTAAGACCGGTATCGAGGGTGTAACATGGTGGAGAGCCAGTAGTCATCCCTCTGGCTTATGGTGATAGTTCGGCTATCACTATGCAAGCAAGTGAGCATGCATCGGGCCATTTGCACAAGTGACTAGGAGAAATTCCCTGCCTCCATCTCCACTGCATACTGCCAAGGTGTGTCTGTGTTCACTGCCTCGTCTTTAGGGATGAGCGAACCCGAACTGTATAGTCACGGACCCGAACCCGAACATTTTTGTAAAAGTCTGGGTTCGGGGTTCATCGCTTTCTTGGCACTTTTTGAAAGGCTGCAAAGCAGCTAATCAACAAGCGTCATACTACTTGCCCCAAGAGGCCGTCACAGCCATGCCTACTATTGGCATGGCTGTGATTGGCCAGTGCAGCATGTGACCCAGCCTCTATTTAAGCTGGAGTCACGTAGCGCCGCACGTCACTCTGCTCTGATCAGTGTAGGACTGAATTAAGACTTAATTCAGTGATTGATCTACAGCTGTGGATCATTGAACTGCTGCTATTCAATTGCTCACTGTTTTTAGGCTGCCCAGAGCGTTTTTCAGTCACTTTTTGCTGGGGTGATCGGCGGCCATTTTGTGTCTTGTGGTGCGCCAGCACAAGCTGCCACTAAGTACATTTAACCATCAATAGTGTGGTTATTTTTTGGCTATAGCCTACATCAGGGTCAAGCTGTCAACAAGTGCATTTAACTATCAATAGTGTGGTTATTTTTTGGCTATATCCTACATCAGGGGCAAGCTGTCACCAAGTGCATTTAACCATCAATAGTGTGGTTATTTTTTGGCTATATCCTACATCAGGGTCAAGCTGTCACCAATCAATAGTGTGGTTATTTTTTGGCTATATCCTACATATGGGGCAAGCTGTCACCAAGTGCATTTAACCATCAATAGTGTGGTTATTTTTTGGCTATATCCTACATATGAGGCAAGCTGTCACCAAGTGCATTTAACCATCAATAGTGTGGTCATTTTTTGGCTATATCCTACATCAGGGTCAAGCTGTCACCAAGTGCATTTAACCATCAATAGTGTGGTTATTTTTTAGCTATATCCTACATCAGGGGCTTGGCTGTGCTTGCTATTTTATTGAGGGGTGAAATACAATTGCCAAAATAGCAGTATCCTAAATCTGGTGTTTCAGCTGTGGCCAGCCAATTGTAATACTGTCTGCTGTCTGGCAAAGGATATATTTTTGTTCAGGGTTGAAATACAATTCCCAACTTAGCAATTTCCTAAATTAGTGGTTTCTGCTGTATCAGGGCTAATTTAAATCTATTCATTAAAAGGGTATATAAGATTCAAGGTGCAGATAGGGTCATTCTCAATAACTTCTCACACACGCTACTGTGCATATCCCAGTCTAATTCTGTCTGTAAATGTATACCTGTCACCCAGTGCCTAAATACTAGGCCTAAAATTTATATTCAGCTAAATCTGTCGTTACCGCTGTCCTGTTGTGGATGGGCAAGTTATTTAGTGTCCGTCAAAGCACATTTTTTGTTCTTTGTTGAAATACAATTCCCAATTTAGCAATTCTCTAAATTAGTGGTTTCTGCTGTATCAGGCCTACTTTAAATCTATCCCTAAAAGGGTATATTAGATTCAAGGTGCAGATAGGGTCATTCTCAATAACTTCACACACACGCTACTGTGCAATTCCAAGTCTAATTCTGTGTGTAAACGTATACCCATCACCCAGCGCCTAAATAATAGGCCTCAAATTTATATTCATCTAAGGCTACTTTCACACTAGCGTTCGGGTGTCCGCTTGTGAGCTCCATTTGAAGGGGCTCACAAGCGGCCCCGAACGCATCCGTCAAGCACTAATGCATTCTGAGTGGATGCGGATCCGCTCAGAATGCATCAGTCTGGCGGCGTTCAGCCTCCGCTCCGCTCAGCAGGCGGACACCTGAATGCTGCTTGCAGCGTTCGGATGTCCGCCTGGCCGTGCGGAGGCGTGCGGATCCGTCCAGACTTGCAATGTAAGTCAATGGGGACGGATCCGTTTGAAGATGACACACTATGGCTCAATCTTCAAATGGATCCGTCCCCCATTGACTTTACATTGAAAGTCTGGACGGATCCGTCTGAGGCTACTTTCACACTTAGAAATTTTTTAACAATATAATGCAGACGGATAAGCTCTGAACGCAAGTGTGAAAGTAGCCTAAATCTGTCATTATTGCTGTGGCTGGTCAAGTTATTTAGTGTCCGTCAAAGCACAGTTTTTGTTCTGGGTTGAAATACAATTCCCAATTTTGCAATTCTCTAAATTAGTGGTTTCTGCTGTATCAGGCCTACTTTAAATCTATCCCTAAAAGGGTATATAAGATTCAAGGTGCTGATAGGGTCATTCTCAATAACTCCACACAAACGCTACTGTGCATTTCCAAGTCTAATTCTGTGTGTAAATGTATACCTGTCACCCAGCGCCTAAATAATAGGCCTCAAATTTATATTCATCGAAATCTGTCATTATTGCTGTGCCTTTATTAGTGTAATACGGTACCTAAATAGATAGCCAGATAGTGTTAGGTGTCTGTAAAAAAAGGCCTGAATTTGAATTCAATACATTGGGCCAAATAATATTTTTGTTATTGTGGTGAACGGTAACAATGAGGAAAACATCTAGTAAGGGATGCGGACGCGGACATGGTCGTGGTGGTGTTAGTGGAACCTCTGGTGCTGGGAGAGGACGTGGCCGTTCTGCCACAGCCACACGTCCTAGTGTACCAACTACCTCAGGTCCCAGTAGCCGCCATAATTTACAGCGATATTTGGTGGGGCCCAATGCCGTTCTAAGGATGGTAAGGCCTGAGCAGGTACAGGCATTAGTCAATTGGGTGGCCGACAGTGGATCCAGCACGTTCACATTATCTCCCACCCAGTCTTCTGCAGAAAGCGCACAGATGGCGCCTGAAAACCAAGCCCATCAGTCTGTCACATCACCCCCATGCATATCAGGGAAACTGTCTGAGCCTCAAGTTATGCAGCAGTCTCTTATGCTGTTTGAAGACTCCGCTGGCAGGGTTTCCCAAGGGCATCCACCTAGCCCTTCCCCAGCGGTGAAAGACATAGAATGCACTGACGCACAACCACTTATGTTTCCTGATGATGAGGACATGGGAATACCACCTCAGCATGTCTCTGATGATGACGAAACACAGGTGCCAACTGCTGCGTCTTTCTGCAGTGTGCAGACTGAACAGGAGGTCAGGGATCAAGACTGGGTGGAAGACGATGCAGGGGACGATGAGGTCCTAGACCCCACATGGAATGAAGGTCGTGCCACTGACTTTCACAGTTCGGAGGAAGAGGCAGTGGTGAGACCGAGCCAACAGCGTAGCAAAAGAGGGAGCAGTGGGCAAAAGCAGAACACCCGCCGCCAAGAGACTCCGCCTGCTACTGGCCGCCGCCATCTGGGACCGAGCTCCCCAAAGGCGGCTTCAAGGAGTTCCCTGGCATGGCACTTTTTCAAACAATGTGCTGACGACAAGACCCGAGTGGTTTGCACGCTGTGCCATCAGAGCCTGAAGCGAGGCATTAACGTTCTGAAGCTTAGTACAACCTGCATGACCAGGCACCTGCATGCAAAGCATGAACTGCAGTGGAGTAAACACCTTAAAAACAAGGAAGTCACTCAGGCTCCCCCAGCTACCTATTCTGCTGCTGCCGCCTCGGCCTCTTCTGCTGCTGCCGCCGCCTAGGCCTCTTCCTCCGCCTCTGGAGGAACGTTGGCACCTGCCGCCCAGCAAACATGGGATGTACCACCAACACCACCACCTGCGTCACCAAACATCTCAACCATGTCACACGGCAGTGTTCAGCTCTCCATCTCACAAACATTTGAGAGAAAGCGTAAATTCCCACCTAGCCACCCTCGATCCCTGGCCCTGAATGCCAGCATTTCTAAACTACTGGCCTATGAAATGCTGTCATTTAGGCTGGTGGACACAGACATCTTCAAACAGCTCATGTCGCTTGCTGTCCCACAGTATGTTGTTCCCAGCCGCCACTACTTCTCCAAGAGAGCCGTGCCTTCCCTGCACAACCAAGTATCCGATAAAATCAAGTGTGCACTGCGCAACGCCATCTGTGGCAAGGTCCACCTAACCACAGATACGTGGACCAGTAAGCACGGCCAGGGACGCTATATCTTCCTAACTGCACACTGGGTAAATGTAGTGGCGGCTGGGCCCCAGATGGAGAGCTGTTTGGCGCACGTCCTTCCGCCGCCAAGGATCGCAGGGCAACATTCTTTGCCTCCTGTTGCCTCCTCCTCCTACTCGGCTTCCTCCTCCTCCTCTTCTTCCACCTGCTCATCCAGTCAGCCACACACCTTCACCACCAACTTCAGCACAGCCCGGGGTAAACGTCAGCAGGCCATTCTGAAACTCATATGTTTCTCTGCTGACATGAAGCCTGAATCTCTGTTATGGGACCTCTCTCCTCTGCCTGTGTGTGTGCTGGGCCTAAATATCTGACAATGGACTGTTCCAGTGTTGGGTGACGTGAAGCCTGATTCTCTGCTATGACATGAAGACTGATTCTCTGCTGACATGAAGCCTGAATCTCTGTTTTGGGACCTCTCTCCTCTGTCTGGGTGCCGGGGCCTAAATATATGACAATGGACTGTTCCAGTGTTGGGTGACGTGAAGCCTGATTCTCTGCTATGACATGAAGACTGATTCTCTGCTGACATGAAGCCATATTCTCTGCTATGGGACCTTTCTCCAATTGATATTGGTTAATTTTTATTTATTTTATTTTTATTTTTATTAATTTCCCTATCCACATTTGTTTGCAGTGGATTTAACTACATTTTGCTGCCTTTTGCAGCCCTCTAGCCCTTTCCTGGGCTGTTTTACAGCCTTTTTAGTGCCGAAAAGTTCGGGTCCCCATTGACTTCAATGGGGTTCGGGTTCGGGACGAAGTTCGGGTCGGATTCGGATCCCGAACCCGAATATTTCCGGGAAGTTCGGCCGAACTCGAACATCCAGGTGTTTGCTCAACTCTAGTAATAATGCCTTGGGACTGTCCACCTTGGCTCGGCACAATCCATCAGTTCTCTGAAAGGCGCAGAGTCCACCAAATGGATAGGGAGGGACTGTAGTACTAGCAACTTGGACAGGAGTACGTTCAGCTTCTGTGCCGTTGGTTGAGTGCACACATACTGTTGCCTTTTTTGCAATCACCTTGGTAATTGATTGCTGATGGAACAAGTGATGAGGAGTAGGAGGAGAAGCAGGAGTATCAGGACCAGTAGATGATGGTAAGAAACACAGATCCCTTCTGCTGAGGTGGTGGAGCGTTGACTGCCAGAGAATGGGTGCAGGCCACTGGGTGATGCAGCGGTTGCTGTGTCAGGCTGTACCACTACATTAGCGCCACGGTTTTCCCAAACCACTTTATGGTGATGCTGCATGTGTTGCTGCAGGGCTGTGGTGCCAACATTGGCACCCTGGCCATGTTCTTCTTCTTCCCACAGATTCTACAACTTGCCATGATGACGTCCTCTGTCGGCTTGATAAAAAATTGCCAAACCACCGAGGAAGGCATTTTCCCCCCACCACCCTGTGCTTGCTGCCTGCTACCACTGCCTCTGCGAACCCATGCACTGCTACTTCTTTCCTGGATGGGTAGCATGCTTTGCCATAGACCTCACAATGCTGCCACCCTGCTGACTCACAACCAGGCTACCACCCTGCTGGCTCAGCCACTGTCTCACGCACAAACTTACACACTCTTCTTTTGATGATGATGAAGCTCCCTCTTCACCCGCCTCCCACCTGCGATCGGCTACTTCATCATCCGCTACTATCTGCGCGTCACTGATGTCATCCTCACCAGGCTCAGGGCCACATGCCTGACTGCTCAGAACACCAACTCCCACGAGACTCTTATTGTCACTACTTGCCTGCGTACCAGAGGAAGCAGCAGTTCTCTCCTATACATTTTGGTTGGGCAGCAGCTGCTGACTGTCCTTTAGAAGCTCGTATTTGCTGAAAAGTGGAGCCGAACCTACAGCATACAATACTTCTCGAGCAGAAGGAACAGAAAACTAAAGAGGCAGGTTCAGGACAGGTGGGGCTACAGAGCTTGTTCCTGGACCATGCCAACTAAGTGTGGTATCAGAGGATCCCACCGACTCCTGGCTGAGGGTGTCTGATGTCATTTGAGATGAAGTTGAAGACTGAGACAACCATTCAAGCACCCCTGGGTTGACACACGACTGCTAAATGACACTGGCAGCTCTGGCCTGTCGCTGTGACTTGTGCTGCCACCCCTTCTTCTGCTGTTTCTACGTATATTATATTTATGTGTTATAGAACTTGAACACCCAAAAATCTGTAGTATCAGGCTGCAATTTCACCGGAGAATTAAGAATGAATGGATGTACTTACAGTGGGGAAAAGTAAGTATTTGATACACTGGCAAATTTGCAAGTTTTGCCACCTACAAAGAATGGAGAGGTCTGTAATTTAAATTTTAGGTATACTTCAACTGTGAGAGACAGAATCTAAAAATAAAATCCAGAATATCACATTGTCCGATTTTTTAATAATTAATTAGCATTTTATTGCATGAAATAAGTATTTGACATAATAGAAAAACAGAACTTAATATTTGGTACAGAAACCTTTGTTTGCAATTACAGAGGTCAGATGTTTCCTGAAGTTCTTGACCAAGTTTGCACACACACTGCAGCAGGGATTTTTGCCCACTCCTCCATACAGATCTTCTCCAAATCTTTCAGGTTTCGGGACTGTCACTTTGAGGTTCAGCTCCCTCCAAAGATTTTCGATTGGGTTCAGGTCTGGAGACTAGCTAGGCCACTCAAGGACCTTGAAATGCTTATTACGGAGCCACTCTTTAGTTGCCATGGCTGTGTGTTTCGGGTCATTGTTATGCTGGAAGACCCAGCTGTAGGGTTGAAGGTCTGGGACTGCCACCCAGCTCTCCGGCAGTGTACATTGGGGCCGAATTGAGCTGAGGAAGTATTGGTACTCCTGCTCCAGATCCCACTCCATTGTCACTAAAGATGCAGGTCTTTCCTCACCTCTCTTGCTGTAGACCAATCATGCATAGCCTCCCTGTAGTCATAGATATCCCGGAACCGGGACTCTCCAGCATCTCCGAACTCTGGGTCTGCAATGGCCTCAAACAACAAGCCAGGGCCATCATAATCCTCACCCTCGGGTCTGAGGGTGAGGATTATGATGCCGATGATGTACGACTTCCAGGGCCTCGTGCCAGACGCCTTTCCGGACTGCATCCCTCCAGACCGGGTCATCCCCCTCTTCATAGTGGAATGCTGTTCGGGAACTAGCTGATTCCATGCTGCTGTAGCCAGGGGCACTGTATGGGGGAAAGCATTGCCCTCAACTGTGTACATCCACGAACGGTGTCTCCGAGCTGCTTATCCTCGCACTATGACGCTGTCCCACTGCTTGCCACCAATGTAACGGAATGCCTGTAACCACGACTGGGTACCTCCATTGATGGATGCTCCTAGTGCTTCCCGAGGACTCCAAGCACTCCACTTGACACCATAAGCACTGCAGATCCCACGAACCGCCACAGCTTGGTTGGGGTCTCGCCATCTCCTACCCACCCTGAACCTACGACAAGGCCCCAGGCTCCAGTGGGTGAATCTCTCTTCCTTCAGAGAGCGATGCAGGAGCAAGCGTTTAAAAGAGCTCAGTGATTATAGCCAGGGGAGTATACAGCGTATAGCAATCCCCAGTGTAGATGCAATCTTTACCCCCACACATGAGACAAGGCTCTATGCTGAGGGTAAAACAGGAACTCTTTAATGGGTTATTTTTCAGCCTTTTCTATGTAGGTCTCCCAGCGAGGGACACTCCCCCTGTGGACATTGTGTAAGACTGTGACAGTTTATATATTAGCCAATCACATGCATTTACAGTATTAAAACCTTCCCAGCCATTGTACACAAACCCCCCCGTCTGTGACGCAATCAACAAAATACAATTAACAAAACACAATAGCCTCTGCCTGTGATACAATTACCAAACATAATGGGCTAACTTAATCACTCACAGGCAGAAAACACACATTTTTTCCAAAACACAGAAACGCCTCAAAAACCCACATATCCCCATAATTTCTACATCCATAGATAGCTCTGATCTGGGCAAACAGATCCGAGCAGGGTTTCCCGAATTCCATGGAAGACACATTTGACCGACAGCAAGCATGGCTTTCCTGCCCAAAACAGTTCTAGAGATTTAGGCTGTGCGGCTGTGTGTGTGATTTGGGTCTGCCTTCTCCCTCAAAGTTATAATATGGGCCATAATCCTGAGGCAAGAAGCTGGCAAACAGGCCACTCCAAAACCTAGTGGCAAGGTTATTTCTGCCACACCCCTCTTCTCCATAGTGGCCCCTATAGTGCTTCCCCCTATTTTTCATAGTGCTCCCCCATATATTGGCAATATATAGGGCCCCCATAGTGCTTCCCCCTCTTCACCATAGTGGCCCCTATAGTACTTCCCCCTCTTCTCTATAGTGCCCCCCCATATTTGGGGTGTATATAGGGCCTTCATAGTGCTTCCCCTCTTCTCCATAGTGGCCCCCATAGTGCTTGCCCTCTTCTCCATAGTGCCCCCCTCCCATGTTGTGCCAGTATATAGGGCCCCCACCCCCCTTCTTGCCACAGTATACTATAAATAATAAAAACTATAAACACATATACTTACCTTATGCTGCTGTCAGTGATGTGATGCAGGCCTTTTCCGGCTCAGGTGGTGCAATGACGTAATCTTGCCGCCTGCACCATCCTCTGATAGGCTGCAGGCACTAGGCCTGTAGCCTATCAGAGGAACGGGCAAGGGAGACTCCTCTCCCCTGCTCCTCCTCTCCATCCATCTGTATGGCTGTCCTGAGGACGGCGATACAGATGAATATAGAGATGAGCGCTTCCACAATGGAAGAGCTCATCTCCACTCCTGCTGCCTCCAGACAGAAAGGGCCCCCATCCGGCGCTGGGCCCTGCTGACGGTGCCCCCCTCTTCTGTCCTGAGTGATGCGCCCTGTGCGGTCGCACCCCTCGCCCAGCTGTAGAAACGGCCCTGGTGAAAGGAATTACTGTTTCTCTGCTGCCCATACATACATTCTACAGACATAGTTCTGTGATGTCACAACAATACTTAGTGCACCAATCAGTAATATCTACTTAGACCTGATAACATGTGAAGTTGCATGTATTGTGCAAAAAAAAATTCACTTAGTCAACTTCAATTCGGTCATCTCTACCAATCACTTGCTCGCTCTTGTCGTCTGTACCTCAAGAATATCTCCAGAGTCTGCCCTTTTCTTACGGTAGAAATGGTCGAAACCTTGATTCAATCATGTCTTGACTACCTGCAACTCATTACTAATCAGTCTACCTCTCACTAACCTCTCCCCCCTTCAGTCTGTCCTAAATGCTGCATCCATGCTCATCTATCCACCTGCTAAACTGATGCTACCAGCCTGTGCCAGTCACTTTACTGGTTGCCCATCCACCACAGAATAGAGTTGAAACTTCTCACCCTCACCCACAAAGCTCTCCACAGTGCTGCATGTCCATACATCTCCTTCATCATTTCTGTCTACTACCCTACTCATGCCACCAGAATTTGTACCTCTCACTCCCGTCTTCAAGACTTTTCTTGAGCTGCACCTACTCTCTGAAATGCTCTGCCCCAGAATATCAGGTCAATCCCCAACTTTCCTACATACAAACATGCCTTAAAAGCACATCTTTTCCGACAGGCTTATCAAGCTTCCTAAAATGACTGTTCCCCGAGTAACCCTCACCAACTCCTTGAACCTAAACTTAATCTTCTAACACTCCCACACCCGAAGCAGATCGGCCTACACAACTGCTTTCAGTACAATAGTGGCTTGATTACTACATATCACAATCAACTACCTTTTGTGTCACCCCCATTTCCTAATAGAGTGTAAGCTCTTGCAAGCAGGGGCCTCACTAATAGTCATCGGTGTATTGTCCATAGACCTTACAGGGAAATTTACTTGTGGGCTGATGCCCAGGGGGCCACTTAATCCTTCCTCTTGGCCATCAGCAAGTTACATAATATTGGAGCATCAGGTATTTATGTGCCTGGCCAGTGGCCGCAGGTGCCCTCTTGAATTCAGTTATATGCCATCCTCAAGACGATGATACAGCTTAGTACTATGGGGCGAGCGGCAGTATTTTGTGCTGCACTGTGGTATTTGGTTCTGCTGGGGTGGTATTTTATCCTGCACAATGGTATTGCTGGCCCGCCTACTTCTGTTGTCCCACCTACTGTCAATTTGGACTCTCCTACAACATGAGGCCACTTTTAGCTTTTTTCCAGGGCCACTTTAAATTCCCAGTCCGCCCCTGCTCCTAGTGTTTCAGATTGTATATTAGCTAGTTACCTTGTGATGTTTTTTGTTTTGTACATAAACCCTCTGAATTTGTAAAGCGCTGCGGAATTTAGTGGTGCTATATAAATAAATATTATTATTACAATCTGCCTGTCCGTGCTGCTAGGTTCCAGTCCTAACATGTTTCCCTGTGATGTGCAGATTACAGTTAATCAGTGGACACAGTATAATATACAGTATACAGGAAGATGCCTTTAGGTAGTATCATATGTCTAATCTAGACAACAAAGGTAAAAATGCCAAAGGGATTTAAAGATGGGGTCAGGTTGCAGAGTAACAAAAGACTGTATGTGTAGTGTGTGTATGTATGTATATATATATATATATATATATACACACAGGTGTGTGTGAGTGTGTGAATATGCTCAGTGTGTATATAATCACTTCTCCTTTATAACTCCTCACAGTGGTCATGTGGGTGTGGGGGCCGAGGACCAAGTGGTTTGTACTGTACATACACATAGGACCTAACTGCTGTAATGTATTTATTTATTTTTATTTATTTTTTATTTAGACTGAAACATGCGCAGATGGCACGTACACTGACTTGATGAAAAAAGACATGGACAATGCTTATGAAGAATTAAAGGTACCTGTAATGATGTTACATGATGGCTATAAATAACATTTCTAAAAGATCGATTCCTTAAGTTGCCTTAATGCATTTAATATAATTCCTCCAAACCAGTAGATTTGAGTAGAACTGGGAAATTTTTCAAAGTGCATGGTGGTGACTCTCTCCATAGTCGAAGTTAGGGAAAGAAGGATCTGCTATTGTGCAAGTTCAACATGCCCACTACTCTGTTCCCAGAGAAAATAAGTTACTGCCAGGAAAGTCTGCTGGCAACTTATTACTCTCTCCCCACTGGAAACACAGTTGTAAGAGCTAGGAAAAATAAATGTGTCCTATAAAAAATTGCCTTTTAGATGAACATGTTCTGATATTTGTCACGAGATAACACACTTTTCAAAACAGCACATTTTGTGATATTGTATCACAAGATGTTTACCCTACATGCTACTATGTGTGGCCATCCAGTGGTTGTGTTGTGAGTTGCATAGCCATCCTTAAAGGAGGACTGAAGCCAGCATCCAAATACACCAAAAAAGAACAACCCACAATCTCCTTATGTGTCTTATGTGTCCATACATCTCCTTCCTCATTTCCGTCTACTACCCTACTCATGCCACCAGAATTTGTACCTCTCACTCCCGTCTTCAAGACTTTTCTTGAGCTGCACCTACTCTCTGGAATGCTCTGCCCCAGAATATCAGGTCAATTCCCAACTTTTCTACATACAAACGTGCCTTAAAAAATGTGTGGCCATCCAGTGGTTGTGTTGTGAGTTGCATAGCCATCCTTAAAGGAGGACTGAAGCCAGAATCCAAATACACCAAAAAAGAACAACCCACAATCTCCTTATGTGTCTTATGTGTCCATACATCTCCTTCCTCATTTCCGTCTACTACCCAACTCATGCCACCAGAATTTGTACCTCTCGCTACCGTCTTCAAGACTTTTCTTGAGCTGCACCTACTCTCTGGAATGCTCTGCCCCAGAATATCAGGTCAATTCCCAACTTTTCTACATACAAACGTGCCCTAAAAAATGTGTGGCCATCCAGTGGTTGTGTTGTGAGTTGCATAGCCATCCTTAAAGGAGGACTGAAGCCAGAATCCAAATACACCAAAAAAGAACAACCAACAATCTCCTTATGTGTCTTTCCTATTGTTTTGGTTTCATCAGATATCACAATTGAAGACCCTGAAAAACAAACTAGAAGAGTAGTTCATTGTGTCTACAGGAAGTGTAGGATGAGGGGATTGGGTTTTGTGTAATAACATTTTTCTACACGGGGAGTGTGGCTCCTAGTTAGTAATAGTACAAAATTGATTTGGATACAACCATGTGGATCTTTAATAGACTACAGAATACTAAATCTACCAAGATAAATCCCTCTCCCCATTCCTAAATAGTGCCACAGCAAGGATTCTGGGAAAGCGGGGATACTACCATGTGGAGCTGTAATAGATTACAGAATGCTGAATTCCCTTGTCCACTCAAATTTATACAAATATAAAACAGACAACGGTTTGTAGCGACAGTCGGTTAGAGAAAATGTCTGTTTTGATGGAAACTGCCCAGTCTATGAGATGTTCCTCTCTTGTGAGAGTCATTATAACTGAAATGTATAAGATGGAGTTCACATCATGTTTTTGTCCTACATTAACCTGCCATTTTTTACCTAAACGACCAGGCCATTTTTTGCAAATCTGACCAGTGTCACTTTATGTGGTGATAACTTTAAAACGCTTTTACTTATCAAAGCCATTCTGAGATTGTTTTATTGTTGCATATTGTACATCATGACAGTGGTAAATTTGAGTCACAATATTTCATTTTTATTTATAAAAAATACCAAATTTTCCCCAAAATCTGACAAAATTAGCAATTTTAAAAATTTCGATTTCTCTGCTTTTAAAACAGATAGTGATACCTCCTAAAATAGTCATTACTTTACAGTTCCCACATGTCTACTTCATGTTTGGATCATTTTGTAAATTACATTAAATTTTTTTAGGACGTTAGAATCATGTTTTAGTGTCTCCATATTCTGAGAGCCAAAGGTTTTTTTTTTTTAGGCGATTGTCTTACGTAGGGACTCATTTTTTGCGGGATCAGAAGATGGTTTGATTGTTACAATTTTAGGGTTAATATGACTTTTCGATCACTTGGTATTAAATTTTTGTGATGTAAGGTGAGAAAAAAATGGCTTTTTTTACACCATTTTTGTTTTACGGTGTTCAACTGAGGGGTTAGTTCAAGTGATATTTTTATACAGCAGGTTCTTATGGACGCAGCAATACCTAATATGTATACTTTATTTTATTTAAGTTTTACACAATAACAGCATTTTTTAAACAAAAACAAATCATATTTTACCATCTCCATATTCTGAGAGCTATAGTTTTTTGTTTTTTTTTGCCCAACGTTTTATGTAGGGTCTCATCTTTTGCAGGATGAGATGACGGTTTAATGGGTACTATTTTGTGGGGCATATGCCTTTTTGATCGCTTGGTGTTGGACTATTGTGATGTAAGGTGACAAAAAATTTTTGTTTTTATTGTTGTCCCACTATGGGAATTCAACTTCTGGGGTCTGATCTCCTCTGCAATGCATTACAATACAACCTGTATTGTAATGCATTGGCTGTCAGCTTTTATTCTGACAGCCTGCCTGCCTGTGAGACCCAGCCTAAGGGCTGGATATCACAGGCTACCGTAGGGGGCAAGCCCCGATGCCTATGGAAGGCATCGGGATGCCTCTCTGCCATCAGATCCCCGCCACTGCACCAGTACCCTCCGCAAACCCTCTGCATGCCATGGTCAGCTTTGACTGCGGCATGCAAGGGGTTAATACGCAGGCCACGGTGTCTTCACACAGTGACTGCCGGGTCCGTGCCGCTGATCAGGCGGGCGCAACTTCTGCACCCGCCTCATCAGCCTGTCGTACATTACCTCACTGGTCCTTAACCCCTTAAGGACCGGGCTCATTTTCAACTTAAGCACCAGGCCATTTTTTGCAAATCTGAACAGTGTCACTTTATGTGGTGATAACTTTAAAACTCTGTGACTTATCCCGGCCATTCTGAGACTGTTTTTTCATCACATATTGTACTTCATGACACTGGTGAAATGGAGTCATTTATTTATAAAAATATACCAAATTTGCCATACATTTTGAAAAATTAGCAAATTTCCAAGTTTCAATTTCTCTACTTCTATAATTCATAGTAATACCTACAAAATAGTTATTACTTTACATTCCCCATATGTCTACTTCATGTTTGGATCATTTTGGGAATGATATTTTATTTTTTGGGGATGCTACAAGGCTTAGAAGTTTAGAAGCAAATCTTGAAATTTTTCAGAAATTTTCAAAAACCCACTTTTCAAGGACCAGTTCAGGTCTGAAGTCATAGAAACCACCCAAAATTGACCCCATTCTAGAAGCTACACCCCTTAAGGTATTCAAAACTGATTTTACAAACTTTATTAACCCTTTAGGTGTTCCTCAAGAATTAATGGAAAATAGAGATACAATTAAAGAATTTCACTTTTTTGGCAGATTTTCCATTTTAATAATTTTTTTTCCAGTTACAAAGCAAGGGTTAACAGCCAAACAAAGCTCAATATTTATGGCTCTGATTCTGTAGTTTACAGAAACACCCCATATGTGGTCGTAAACCGCTGTACGGACACATGGCAGGGCGCAGAAGGAAAGGAATGCCATACGGTTTTTGGAAGGCAGATTTTGCTGGACTGGTTTTTTGACACCATGTCCCATTTGAAGCCCCCCTGATGCACCCCTAGAGTAGAAACTCCAAAAATGTGACCCCATTTTAGAAACTACGGGATAGGGTGGTAGTTTTATTGGTACTATTTTAGGGTACGTATGATTTTTGGTTTCTCTATATTACATATTTTGTGAGGCAAGGTAACAAGAAATAGCTGGTTTGGCACAGTTTTTATTTTTTGTTATTTACAACAATCATCTGATAGGTTAGATCATGTGGTATTTTTATAGACCTGGTTAAGACGGATGCGGTGATACCTAATATGTATACTTTTTTTATTTATGTAAGTTTTACACAATGATTTCATTTTTTAACCCAAAAAAATCATGTTTTAGTGTTTCCATAGTCTGAGAGACTTGGGGAGGGTATGATTTTTGCGGGATGAGATGACTGTTTGATTGGCACTAGTTTGGGGTGCGTGTGACTTTTTGATCGCTTGCTATTACACTTTTTGTGATGTAAGGTGAAAAAAATGGCTTTTTTTACAAAGTTTTTATTTAGATTTTTTTACGGTATTTACCTGAGGGGTTAGGTCATGTGATATTTTTATAGAGAAGGTTATTACGGATGCGGCGATACCTAATATGTATACGTTTTTTTTATTTATGTAAGTTTTACACAATGATTTCATTTTTGAAACAAAAAAAATCATGTTTCAGTGTCTCCATATTCTGAGAACCATAGTTTTTTCAGTTTTTGGGCGATTATCCTAGATAGGATCTCATTTTTAGCAGGTTGAGATGACGGTTTGATTGGCACTATTTTGGGGTGCATATGACTTTTTGATCGCTTGCTATTACACTTTTTATGATGTAAGGTGACAAAAAATTTTTTATTTAGCACAGTTTTATTTTTTATGGTGTTCATCTGAGGGGTACATTCCCCCCCCCCTATTTTTTACCAATTTTTTTTAACTTTATTTGGGGAAAATGACGTGTTTTTTTTTTTTTACTTGAAACTTTGGATTTTTTTGGGGGAAAACTTAACTTTTTCTACTTTTTTTCACTTTATTTTTTGTCCCACTTTGGGACTTCAACTTTTGGGGGTCTAATCCTTTACAATGCATTCCAATACTTCTGTATTGGAATGCATTGGCTGTATGAGTAATACTGTGTTTATTACTCATACAGCTTCCGACCTGTGAGATCCAGGAGGCTGGATCTCACAGGCTGGTCACAGGAAAGCAGCGCTGATGCCTCAGGAAGGCACTGCGCTGCCTTCCATGTCATCGGGTCCCCCCTACAGCCCCACGGGGACCCGATGGCACCGCCGCTCGCCGCAACATGTAAAAGCCGCAAACCGCAGGTCTGAATCGATTGCCGACACGGGGGTGGTCACGGAACCCCCCCGTCGCATTGACCCCGGGTGCCTGCTCAATGATTTGAGCAGGCACCCCGTTCTGATCACCGCCCGACACGCAGCGGTGATCGGAAATACATAGGACGTACAGGTACGCCCTGTGTCCTTAAGTACCGGGACATCAGGATGTACCTGTACGCCCTATGTCCTAAACAGGTTAAGTCACGTCCAGCTGTGACTTACATGTACGGCAAGGGTTTTTAAGGGGTTAACACATGACGTATACGTTAACTGGCTGCTTCAGATGGATGTCATGCAGTGGAACTCGCTGAAGATGCTAAAAAACTGTCAGGTGCATGATTTATTTACCCATGACCAGACAGTTTTTTTTCATCACTTTTCCACCTCCAAAAATGGAAAAAAAAAAGAGATCAAAAAGTCATACACCCTCCAAAATTGTATTATCAAAAACTGCAGATTACCCTGTAAAAAAATTAGTCCTCACACATCTCTGTAGACATAACATTAAACATTATGGGGATCAGAATATGACAAGAAGAAAAAAAATAAAAATTTTCTAAAGTTTTTATTTTTTTCAGTATTAAAATGCAAGAAAAACTATACAAGTGTGGCAGCGCTCCAGACTAAAAAAAATATTGGAGCCATTGGCTCCTAACCTGAAAAATTTAGGAGCCAAATAAAAAAATTTGTGACCAAATTTAAAATACATATAATGACGGTATAATAAAAAATAAGACATGTCTTACATAGGGTTGCGACGATACCAACACTTTTATTTGATTTCGATACTTAAAACCATTCAATACCACGCAAAAAATATAAAAACACCAAAAAAGCCGCATGCATTCCGCATTTTATGGAACATCTGGACCATAATAGAACAGTCCTTTCCTTTTTCTGGGGGACAAGGTGACCAAAAAAATAGCAAATTGCACACTTTTAAAAAAAATTCTGTTACGGCATTCACCGCATAGATGTTTTTAAATATTTTAATAGTTCGCACTTTCGGGCGTGGCGATTTGTGATATGTTATTTTTTTATTGTTTATATATAAAATTGGGAAAGGGGACAATTTAAACTTTTCATATTTTGGTGGTTATTTTTTATTTTTTTATTTGATAACTAATAGCCCCCTTAGGGGCTAGAACCTGGGATCTTTTAATCTCTTGTCCTATTCACCCTGATAGAGTTCTATTAGGGTGAATAGGACCTCACACTCTCCCTGCTGCCCTGTGCATAGTACACACAACAGCAGGGAGCTTACCTTGGCAGCCAGGGCTTCAGTAGCGTCCTGGCTGCCATGGTAACTGATCGAAGCCCCGCCACTACACTGCTGGGGCGCCAATCAGAAACTGCCACTGCACCACCAGTGAGGAGGAGGGGACCCTGTGGCCACTGCCACCAATGAATATAACATTGGGGGAGGGGGTTTAGCGCCTGTGGCCACTGTGCCACCAATGACTATAATAGTTATAATACTGGGGGAGTTGGAGGCGCACTGCGCCACCAATGAATATAATTAACACATTAATTTAAGTGAATATAGTTTATGCATTGGTGCCGACCATATCCCATACCCGGCCTCTATGACTGCGCCATGCGATCCGCCGCAATTAACCCCTCAGGCGCAGCACTAGTGTTGAGCGCGAATATTCGAATCCCAAATTTTTTTCTCGAATATAGCAATTTCGAGATTTCGCGAATATTTAGAATATCGTTCTATATATTCGCGAATTCGAATATTCGTCTTTTTTTTTTTTTTTTTATTATTATAATTTTTTCCTTTCCCACTTCCCTAAAGTTGTTCTTACCTGTCCTTTGGATTCCTGGCTTCCTGGCTGCTCCAGTCAGTGGCGTTTTCAACTTACTGCTATATTCAATATTAGCTAAATTACAATCTATATGTGTATTTTACGAAATTTCGCAAAAGCCGAAATTGCGATGCGAGTAATATAATACGAAATAATCGCATGAAGATTTCAATTTAGCATTGCTTTATTCCATATTCTAGCCTAGTATGGAATATAGCAGTGCTAAGTTAGCACTGCTATATTCCATACTAAGCTAGAATATGGAATATAGCAGTGCTAAGTTGAAATCTTCATGCGATTATTTCGTATTATATTATTCGCATTGCAATTTCGACTTTTTCAAATGTTCTTATTATTGCTCTAACTTCGTCTTTTCGAAATTTCGTAATATTCTGAAAGACGAAGTTAAAGCAATATTACGAAATTTCGAAAAGACGAAGTTAGAGCAATATTACGAAATTTCGTAAAATACACATAGATTGTATTTAAGCTAATATACTGCTATAGTAATATTTTTTAATAGTGTACATATTTTACAAAACTTAAGTTCAGAAGAGGCAAAAAAAAACTTAGAGGAAAAAAAAGGGATTATAGCACTATATAAGCTAAATTACAATCTATATGTGTATTTTACGAAATTTCGTAATATTGCTCTAACTTTGTCTTTTAGAATATTCGTAATATTGCTTTAACTTCGTCTTTCAGAATATTACGAAATTTCGAAAAGACGAAGTTAGAGCAATAATAAGAACATTTGAAAAAGTCGAAATTGCGATGCGAATAATATAATACGAAATAATCGCATGAAGATTTCAACTTAGCACTGCTATATTCCATACTAGGCTAGAATATGGAATAAAGCAGTGCTAAATTGAAATCTTCATGCGATTATTTCGTATTATATTACTCGCATCGCAATTTCGGCTTTTGCAAATGTTCTTAATATTGCTCTAACTTCGTCTATTAGAATATTACGAATATTCTAAAAGACGAAGTTAGAGCAATATTACGAAATTTCGAAAAGACGAAGTTAGAGCAATATTACGAAATTTCGTAAAATACACATATTAGCCTAGCCATTGTCAATTAGCATAGGAACGTTGCCTTATACTATCAAGATAAATAATCGCAATACGCGAAAATTTTTATTCGTATATTATTCGCGATAATTGGAATAATTACGAATATTCGATTTCGACGAATATAACACGAATATTCATTCAAATATTCGCGAAATATCGCGAAATCGAATATGGCACCTCCCGCTCATCACTACGCAGCACCTGAGAGGTTAATTTCCGCGGATCGCAGGGTGCAGTCATAAAGGCTGGGTGCCGGGTATGATATGTTGTTGGCACCCACAGCCTGCATTTGTATTCAGGCATAAACTATATTCATTGGTTCTGCAGTGGCCTGCTATCAGTCCATTGGTGGCAGCGACGGCACAGGAAGGAGGGACTGCCTCTTTCTCCCCTGTACTGCTGAGGAAAACATGGTGCACGCTGAGAGCAGAGCGTGCCATGTCGGTTCAACTCGTGTGTCTTCTGGATGAAAGCCCTTTCTTCTTAAAGAGGCAGAACAGCAGAGGGTCTAGGCGCAAATGGCGACAAGACTACAAAGTCTTCTCGCCATTTTGCAATTCTTAATCGCATTGGCGACCATTTTTGTTGCCATCTGGAGCCCTGTGTGCTATTGCCATAATCATATGGACCTGGAGAATGAACAGCACAAGTCAATTTTAATGCATAAGAAACTCAGTAAAAACAAAACTGTGGTGAAAAACCTTTTTTTCCCAATTCCAGCCCATTTAGATTTTTTTTTCCAGCTTCCCACTACATCCTATGCAATAATAAATGGTGCCTACAGAAAGTACAATTTGCTCTGCAAAAAACAACTCCATGTGCAGCTATGCGACTGGAAAAATAAAAAAAGTTATGGCTCCGGAAAGGGAAGAAGTGAAAAATAAAAACCCAAAAATGAAAAATCGCTGCTTCAGGAAAGAGTTAAAGTTTTAAAATTAAATAAAATATAATTGGCAATGAAGTGTATTAAAAACAAAAATATGACTAAATTGCCGTTTACACAAATATTTAAAAAAGTTATGGATATTAGAACATTGTGATTAGTGTTGATCAAGCATGCTCGGCCGAATACCAATTCGGCTCGAGCATCTCGATGCTCGGCACATTGCGGTGTTCAGCCAAATACCGTGTGTGCCTGAGCACAATGCTTGAGTCTCCTCCTCATACATTTCTTAGCTGCTACGCAGCCAATAAACGTGCGGGTAAGTACTGCCCTTACTGTAATGCCGTAGCGATGTGGGTTACTGGCATTACAGTGATTGGCTGCCCAGAACCCGTCATCAGGTGCTATATAGCACCCAATGACACGTGTTCGGCTCAGTCTTCGTCAGGGAGAGCTGAGGATAGGAAGGGACAGACAGTGTAGGGGTCTTATTAAAATAGTTTTATTATAAAAATGTTTCAGAGACCCAAAAGTCCTTTTAAGGACTATAGTGTGTGGCAGCAATATCTATTTTTTAGCGCATCCTGCGCTAAATAGCGTACAATAGTTAGGCCTCTGCGGACAGTGACATTAGCTGCGCCACATCTCCTGTGTAAAGTGTGCGCATCCAAAAAATATCAGTGACATCCAGTGTACTTTTCCTGTAGACAGTGTCCGCTGAGGACAGTTAAATTTTCCGTGCCACATCTCCTATGTTTATTGTGCCCATCCCAAAAATATCTGTGACATCCAGTGAACTTTTTCCGTAGACGGTGTCCACTGCAGACAGTGACATTAGCTGCGCCACATCTTCCGTGTAATGTGTGCGCTGAAAAAATTTATCTGTGACATACAGTGTACTTTTTTTCAATAGACGGTGTCCGCTTCTGACAGTGACATTACCAGTGCCACATCTCCAGTGTAACATGTGCTCGCCTTACACTAACATCTGTCCCTTAACATCACACGTGCCCTTACCAACGCAGTTAAAGGATAGGGTACTCATTCCAATAAAAGGGCCTCAAGAGTCCTGCATCGTTATTTATCATGACTACCTCCCAGAGTCGGGAGTGGGTAATTTTCACGCCTGCTGCCTTCCTTGTATGTAGTAGCCGTTTCTCAGGCTCCCTCTCCGGAATCAAACCCTGATTCCCCATTACCTGTGGTCACCATGGTAGGCGCAGAAAGTGCCATCGAAAGTTGATAGGGCAGAAATCCAAATGGATCATCGCCGTCACTGGGCGATCAGCCAGAAGTTATCAAGAGTCAACAAAGCGGCAGCAGGCCCTCATATACAATCTTTTACAGGGTCAGCTCACCTGCAGGCCCCTCACATATAATGTTTTACAGGGTTTGCTCACCTGCAGGCCCTCATATACAATCTTTTACAGGGTCAGCTCACTTGCAGATCCTCACCACCAATCTTTAACAGGGTCAACTCACCAGCAGGCCCTTACCTACAAGTCCAGTCTCACTGTTCTAGAGTCTGGTCAACACAATCCTCACCACCAGGGGTCACATAACAAGTTAGCACGAAGGAGTCTGGTACATTATTGGAATTAACCAGACAAATTGCTCCACCAACTAAGAACAGCCATGCACCACCACACACAGAATCTAGAAAGAGCTATCAATCTGTCAATCCTTTCCGTGTCCAGGTGAGGTTTCCCATGTTGAGTCAAATTAAGCAACAGGCTCCACTCCTGGTGGTGCCCGTCCATCAATTCCTATAAGTTTCAGCTTTGCAACCATACTCCCCCCAGAACCCAAAGACTTTGGTTTCCCAGAAGCTGCTTGGCGGGTCATGGGAATAACGCAGCCGGAATGCCGTTCAACATCGTTTATTGTTGGAACTACGACAGTATCTGATCGTCTTCAAACCTTTGACTTTCATTCTTAATTAATGAAAACATTCTTGGCAAATGCTTTCGCTGTGGTTTGTCTTGCGCCAGTGCAAAAATTTCACCTCTAGCGGCGCAATACGGCTGCCCCCTGCCAACCCTCTTAATCATGGACCCAGTTCCGAAAACCAATAACATTTTTGGCAGCACTTGCACTTTATATACAAGTAAATATACATGAAAGAATGTCTCCTAACAATGTTTCTTCTGAAATTGATTTTATATTTGGTTTTGTGAGAATTATTGTCAGTCTGTAAAAGTGGCGTACTACTCGGACAACATCGTTCCCAGTAGTGACCTGGGAGTCCAAGATGCATGCAGGCACCCTCCCCATACAGTTCCTGATCCATTTCAGCGGTGTTTCCATCAATTTCTGACCTTTTCCTATGAATCAGACGCCCTCCCCTCTTCAGAGCAGGGGGTGCCTGGTTTAAAGGGACACTGACAGGCCCAAAAAGCATATTTAGGGGTATATATGACAGTATAGGTCTTATAAAGGGTATTAGAATCATCTAAGTATCCCCCTGTCCACCTCATAAATACAGTAAAAAGAAGTTTTATAACCTGCTTTCCTGGCGTTCAATCTGCCCAAGGGGCGGTGCTTCATATCAATTTGCGCCCAGCCAGCCTCGCCACAACTGCCGTTTGAAGCGCCGCCCAGCTCATCAATATTCACTGAGCTGGGCGGCTACTCTGAAGCGCTGTACTAGTGTCCCCGGCCATCTTCAGCGCATGCGCCCGGCACCCTCACTGGCCGGGATCGCATCGCGCGTCTGCTTTATGCGCATGCGCCGGGCACAGCGCATGCGCATAAAGCAGACGCGTGATGCGTCGTACAAAGACACGGTGGTTGGAACCAAAGATCTCAAAGGTCTCATCAGACCAAAGCACAAATTTCCACTGGTCTAATGTCCATTCCTTGTGTTCTTTAGCCCAAACAAGTCTCTTCTGCTTGTTGCCCGTCCTTAGCAGTGGTTTCCTAGCAGATATTCTACCATGAAGGCCTGATTCACACAGTCTCCTCTTAACAGTTGTTCTAGAGATGTGTCTGCTGCTAGAACTCTGTGTGGCATTGACCTGGTCTCTAATCTGAGCTGCTGTTAACCTGCGATTTCTGAGGCTGGTGACTCGGATGAACTTATCCTCCGCAGCAGAGGCGACTCTTGGTTTTCCTTTCCTGGGGCGGTCCGCATGTGAGCCAGTTTCTTTGTAGCACTTGATGGTTTTTCTGACTGCACTTGGGGACACTTTCAAAGTTTTCCCAATTTTTCGGACTGACTGACCTTCATTTCTTAAAGTAATGATGGCCACTCGTTTTTCTTTACTTAGCTGCTTTTTTCTTGCCATAATACAAATTCTAACAGTCTATTCAGTAGGACTATCAGCTGTGTATCCACCTGACTTCTCCACAACGCAACTGATGGTCCCAACCCCATTTATAAGGCAAGAAATCCCACTTATTAAACCTGACAGGGCACACCTGTGAAGTGAAAACCATTTCAGGTGACTACCTCTTGAAGCTCATCAAGAGAATGCCAAGAGTGTGCAAAGCAGTAATCAAAGCAAAAGGTGGCTACTTTGAAGAACCTAAGATATTACATATTTTCCGTTGTTTCACACTTTTTTGTTATGTATATAATTCCACATGTGTTAATTCATAGTTTTGATGCCTTCAGTGTGAATCTACAATTTTCATAGTCATGAAAATAAAGAAAACTCTTTGAATGAGAAGGTGTGTCCAAACTTTTGGTCTGTACTGTACATTATAATGTAGTTGGTTAGTGTTACTAGGTACCTAGTGCAACCCTAAGGTCAGAAGTAACTGTATATGTGTACGGCACACTGAAGACCTTTTAGGAGTCAGGAGGCTAGAAAACTTCTAGGCATGTAACAAAAAGCTCAGCTTCACTGAGGATATTATTATGACAAGATGACTACCAGCTCTCTTTGTATTATATGGACGTCGGCTAGAGGCCATGTTGGGAACTGGTGAATGGGGAGCTCACTCATTTGCTAACAGCCTAGGTGACTGCTGCTTACTTTACCAAACTTTTTATGGGATCTCTCCCATTTGTTCATGGCCTATAGGACTGCCTTTTACTCTACTAAACTTTTTATGCAGCTAAGACTTGTCAAGTCTATCTTATTCCCAGATCTCAGAATTCCCAGTAGAGCAGGGGTGTGGTGGGGAGGGGTGTGAATGGATGCCATCACCCATAGCAAAGTTATCTTCTTTCTCACAAGAATTGTTTTGCATAAATGATGACTGGAATCTACACAAGCCATGAGCCGTCATAGATTTTTTTATTGTAGGATCATGGACACCGGGAGGATGTGCATAATTTATGATGAGGCATATACTCTGTCATAAAATAAGAGCATCTCCTGACAGTGCAGGTAATTAATTCCCCTTAAATGTGGTGCAAAACATGTACACAAACTTTTTAGTAGTAAATCTGCCCCACTGTGTCCAGTTCTGGAGACCACACATACAAAAAGATATAGATAAAACATATTGTATCATGAAAGATTTAAAGGGGTTTTCCAGGCTCTGGTTATTAGATGACCTTTCCTCAGAATTGGTCATTGATATCCAATCGGTGAGGGTTTGACACCCATCACCCTACCAAACAACTGTACTCTGTAGTTTCTTGCGTCGGAAGTAGCACCTTGAATAGGACGGGAAGCACAGGTTCGTTCAAAGTATAGTGACGGCTCTCGGTTACTGCAGCTCAGGTTCTACTCAATTTAATTGGAGCTCTGCTTTGGTTGGGAAATCTACAATAAGTGAATTTAATTAGGAGATAATATAAGGGCAGACTAGATGGATTGTGTGCTCCTTTTCTGCTGTCAATCTTCTATGTTTCTATTATTCATTACACTATAGTATATTGTCTGTAATGTCATAGTGAATGGATCGTCTACAGTATATCACTTATTATATCTTCTATTACTTTACAGCCGAACATGTAGCTACCCTGACTATGGGAGCCTAATATGAGAAAAATCTAACAACCTTCCCATCATTTACTTCAAGATAATAGAAGAGGAACATCACTGATAGATCCCTCAACAAACCATGGATGTTTGGAGTCATAGATGAAACATGGGATGTACCGCAAATGGGCTGAATTAAGTTTAAGCACCCAATGTCTTATAGGGAAAATGAATAACACAACAGACTTTGCTTCTTTTATAGTAACAGTTGGATTGCCAAAGAGGAATGCCAAACCGGTACTGTTGAGCATGCCAAGTGGAGCCAAATCACCCTTCCCTTAAAGACTTTTTCCATTTAATATTTCTAATGCTTCTCTACAGCTGTTTAGCAGATACTTTTTCTGACACAGAGCTTCACATGAACTTATATGTTCATCCACCAGGAGAGGAGCCAAAGAAATGACTACATACTTTTTATATCTGCCACTTAAAAGGGTTGTCCGAGTTATGAAAAAATATATATATAGCACTGAAAATCTGATGGGCAGCAATATATAACTAAGCGAAGCAAGTTTTATGCAACAAATATATCTATTTCCTAATTTCCCTGGTTCTTTTCTGGCCCTTTGTTTACATGCAATAAAAACAATCTCTGCCCCTCCCCCTGCACTGCTAAGGGAGTGAATACAAGAGCTGCCCTGAGTGACATGTCTGCCTGCTGGGAGACTCTGCAGCATGTTGTATCTGTAGGACTACAAGTCCAAGCTGTATAATGACACTGCTAAGGGAGTGGATACAAGAGCTGCCCTGAGTGCTGGGAGAATTAACAGCAACTTGTATGTGTAGAACTATAAGTCCCACCTGTATAATGACACTGTCACACTGCTAATACACATAGGATCTTCCTCCTACCTTCTTATGCAATGCTCTCTCTAGTCTGTCAGATCCTGTGCCCAGAATTGTCACTGCCTGCAGCCACCCAGTCTGTGCAGCTGAAGGGATTAAGAATCCTAGGAGAGAGCAGACGGCAGTGAAGGGGGGCGTGGCCAGCACAATGACATCTTGTTTACAGGCTTGTAAACGACCTTTATCAGAGCAGGGAGAGAAGCTGACATCACAGGTCATGTGACCCTCAGTCAAATCTGAGAATCCAGCCACTGGATATAAAGAGAGTTAATTGGAAAGCTGTTACATTTTCTTAGTTAGGAACATAGAAAGAACCAAAAAATAACTCGGACAACACCTTTAATATAACCACAGCATGCAGTCAGCTCCCAAGCTCCCCCTAGTGGTGACTGCAGGGAGACAAAATGTTATAGCTTAAGGGATTATCAGCTGTGAATCACAAAACTAGAGGTGAAAACAAATCAGTTTGGAATGTTGGACCTAAAATAATGTGGTTAACTATTAAACATTAATTTTTATTCTATCTGCCTTCAATGCTCAGATGGTTCCTTTGTAGTGCTGACAATTTGTTTTTGTACTTTGAGATTGTGTATAAGTAGGAGTCTGATTTTATTTTTTTCCATAGGCCTCCTCTTTTGCATGTGAGATTGTAAATTAGATTTACTTATGTTCCTGTAGATTTGATGACATATTCCTGCAGTTCCTGTACAAATAAAAATTGTCCAGAATTTTAAAAAGTTGCTGCATTCTACCACTGACAGCGTCATCTCCCTCGGGTTGTGAGTGATATTACCCTCCTGTTCCAATGACTTCAGGGGAGATAAGCTACAATACTAGACACAACTCAAACATTGTATTAATGGATGCAGGTGAGGACTGGACACAAACCCTACAGGGAAGATTGATGTGCAGAGACCACCCAAGCGCTCCTCACAGCCACCGGTAGGGTGCATAATGATCTGGCGATTTAAAAATTGACAGGTACCAGAAGACAGCCCCAGATGTCCTACTGAATTTAACTGTATTGCCATCCTTAGGACAGTGATACATTTGAATACTGTGGTAGGGCAAGGGAGCCGTTCACTCTCATAGCCCACAGGCCCCTAGACCTGAAACCTATGAGGCAGTAGACTGGTACAAGCAGTCACAAAGAAATTACATCAACATGATGTCATGTTCCTGGACACAGGCATCTCATGCTGCATGCTGGAAGAGCTCTGTAGACTGTGCCACCCACAGAAGTGTGGAAAAAGACTCAAAATAGTATTTGATTTATTTATTTTTGCTTTTTGGGCAGTAAAGAAGACATTACAAAGGGCACTGTGGGCATTTTAATGCTGTCACCTCTATAAGAGCTTCAGGCCATTTTTGCCTGACTCTCGGATTCTCATTCTCTGACACCTGACCTGACCTTTTCACAGTTCTGATCTTATGCTGTCTGTTTTGAACTTTGGATAGATTCACGTTTTTTTCATGAACTGCCCTGACCTTGACCTGCCACTGACTATGAGGTGTGCCTGATCCCTCTGTGTTTTGCACCAGTGTCTATGATCCCCTTGGATCAGCAGTCAACCACACTGAGATTATTCTAAGAGTTAGCAGCCTATTGACTCCCCTGCAGAGAAAGCCAGATTTCCTTACGTCCTACCAGCAGCACATATGGGGTTAACGGCCCCCGTGGACTGGTAGGAGAATTTTTAATGAGCCCAAAGAAGAACCAATGAACAAACTCCAGCTCGCCTAAAGGGAGGGGTTCACCCCCCAGCCCACCGTGTTTTTTTCTGTCCTTCGGACAGGTGGACTGGCAAGTTTTTCTCTCCCCTTTCTTTGGGGGAATTGGAGGCCGTTTTATTCTATTGGGGTTTATTATAACCCCCATTTTGCCTCCTTTTTTTTTCTAAATTAAGGCATTGCAGGCAGCGCTTATGCTTGCGCTCCTTTTTCCCCCTATTGGAACTTCTTGACTTGAATACCTGGGGGTAGTGCTTTGTCTTACTGGTGCTGTGCCCCCCTCCTGTGCTGGCGATGCAGCGGCGCTCTGCCGGCGTGGCATGGGCGCCGCCATGACCGGAAGTGACACACGGCTTTCTGCTGCGTCACTTCCGGTCTCTCGGTTCTGGCCGGCGTCTTTTTTTAAACAAGACTGAAGGTTGCCGGCCGGATCTTTTCCCACGGGGGATGGGGGGGAGGGGGTGAGGTATTTCTACCTATTACCACAGTATACGTTTTTTAAAATATCTGTGGCAGTGACGTTTCAGCAGGGGAGGATTGCTACAGGTAAACACCTCCCCTGGGCGGAGCCTTTTCCTTTTAAGCTCCCTGATCCCATCATTCTGTCTCTGGTTGCGCTGCTTTAACAAGCTTGCTCCAGAGTCCCCTTGTGCTTGGCTAAGAGTTTTCTGTCTTTCTGATTGCTTCAGCCTCTAATTTTCAAGTGCCTGACGTTACTCCTCTGGTTGGTGGGCATACCGTTAGGTTAATTTATGTGTTATAAACTCCCTGTCATTGGGCTTTAGGGATGTTTTAATCTTTTCTTTCGTTTCAGCCATTGCTTCTCCTAGAGAGTCAGACCAGCAGTGGAAGTCTGCGGCCAAGAAGAAACACCTGGCCGGTATGACTGCAACACGCCATTAGACGACAGTTGTCGTTCCGGCACCGCCACGGAACCCTCTATGCAAGATATGTACCAGTGGGCGAAGACATATGTAGACGACTCCATCAAGGGGGTCGTACGGTTACTGAATGAGAGACTACCGGTTCCCTCCCAGACTCCGATGGAAGTTGCTGCCCCTACTGACAGACCCACGCCCCTCTCAGTCATCCAGATTTCAGGAGTGCGCAGGCATTTTCAATTTGCCGCCCTCCCTTCCGGAATCTCATCTGCCCCCCTTATCTTCACCAAGGTGGTAGTGTCGGTGGTGGCAGCTCTGAGACTCCAGGGACTGACCATTGTTCCCTACCTGGACGATTGGCTTCTTCTAACCTCTTTGGTCCCAATACTTACTCATCATCTTCATGTCGCAATTTCCTTTCTGCTCCCCCTAGGCTGGATCATCAACTGGCAGAAGTCGAACGTGAGCCCATCGACTTCAATCCATTATTTAGGATTCGTGGTCGACTCTCTGGAGATGTCCCTCCAGTTGACGCCAGAAAGAGGAGAGCGAGTCTCATGAAGATGCTGAGGCTCATGTCAGTGTCTGCGGATGCAGTCCCTTGGGCTTTATGGCACCTCCGTCCTCTTCAATCGGAGGCCTTAGACAAATGGAATGGCAGCCCTGCGGGGCTAGATTCCCTGTGCTCCCTATACAACCAAACCCGGAATTCCCTCAGATGGTGGTTCCATCTACCAGCGGGAAAGTCTATGACCCAACCAGTTTGGCTCATATTAACAACAGACGCGTCCCTTGTAGGCTGGGGCACCCATTTAGATGGATCCCCAGTTCGGGGATCTTGGTCTCCTCAGGAGCGGCATCTTTCTTCGAATCTCCGCGAGATGCGTGCTATCCGGTTAGCCCTCCTCCACTTCGCCCCTCAGATCCGGGGCAAAGCAGTGAAAGTCCAGTCAGACAACATGACTGCAGTGCTTTACATAAACAAGCAGGGAAGCACAAGATCCTTATCCCTTCTTTCAGAGATTGGGGTAATTCTGTGGTGGGCAGAGCTAAACCTATCCCGTCTATCTGCCACTCACAACCGAGGCTCCCTCAACATCATTGCAGATCGCCTAAGTTGCGGCTTACCGACCATGGAGTGGTCACTACATCCGGAGATCTTCAGGCAGTTAGTCCACAGATGGGGCATGCCAGAGGTGGATCTCATGGCAACCAGGTTCAACGCCAAGGTGCAGAGGTTCTGTTCCCTATACAGGGAGGACAACCCCCTGGCAATAGACGCTCTGACGATACCGTAGAGGTTCAGGCTGGCTTATATCTTCCCTCCTTTTTCCATGATACCGAGGGTATTGATGAAAATCCGTCAGGATCAGACCTCGGTAATAGCCATCATACCATTTTGGCCCAGGAGATCCTGGTTTACCCAGCTCATTCAGATGAGTTGGGGACAATATTGGAGACTCCCCCCAGAGCAGACCCTGGTGTCGTGGGACACTCATCTCTGCCCAGATCTGCACAGATTCAACCTGACAGCCTGGAGGTTGATCAGTCCCTTCCCAGAGTGGGTGGGCTCTCTGAGTCAGTCCTGAGAACCCTGTTGCATTCCAGAGCAGAGTCTACGAAGAAGGCCTACTCCTGGATCATGAGGATCTTCACGTCATGGTGTAGCTCCAATCAGGTGGCGTCTGCAGATCCGCCCCTTCCTGCGATATTACAGTTCCTTCAGGATGGATTAGATAAAGGTCTCTCCCCATCTACCCTGAAGGTTCAAGTCTTTGCCATCTTGGCCTGTCTCAACAGTCCATATTCTCGGGACCCGCTCATCAAACGCTTCCTTAAGGGAGCTGAAAGATTGAAGCCTACAATACTGAAACCCGTTCCCCAATGGAACCTGTCAGTGGCTCTCAAGGGGTTAGCATCTCCCCCCTTTGAACCCTTGGAGGAGGCACATTTTAAGATCTTAAAGGGGTTGTCCGAGTTATGAAAAAAAAATTATATAGCACTGAAAATCTGATATATAACTGAGCTAAGCAAGTTTTATGCAAAAAATATATATATTTTTCCTAATTTCCCTGGTTCTCTTCTGGCTCTTTGTTTACATGCAATAACAACAATCTCTGCCCCTCCCCCTGCTCTGCTAAGGGAGTGAATACAAGAGCTGCCCTGAGTGACATGTCTGCCTGCTGGGAGACTCTGCAGCATGCTGTATGTGTAGGACTACAAGTCCCAGCTGTATAATGACACTGCTTAGGGAGTGAATACAAGAGCTGCCCTGAGTGCTGGGAGACTCTGCCGCATGTTGCATGTGTAGGACTACATGTCCCACCTGTATAATGACACTGCTAATACACACAGGATCTTCCCCCTACCTTCTTGTGCAATGTTCTCTCTAGTATTCAGCTCCAGTGCCCAGAATTGTCCCTGCTGCAGAACTGTGCAGCTGAAGGGGTTAAGTATCCCAGCAGAGAGTAGACTCACGGCAGTGAAGGGGGGTGGGGGTGGGGGGACGTGGCCAGCACAGTGACGTTTCGTTTACAGGCTTGTAAACGAACATTATCAGCACAGGGAGAGAAGCTGACATCACAGGTCATGTGACCCTCAGTGAAATCTGAGAAACCAAGCACCGGAGATAAAGTGTCTGAATTGGAAAGCTGTTACATTTGCTTAGTTAGGAACATAGAAAGAATAAAAAAATAACTCGAACAACCCCTTTAACTCTTAAAGTGGTTTTTCTTCTGGCTGTGACTTCAGCCAAGAGAATTTCTGAGCTGCAAGCTTTCTCTGCTTTACATCCATATATCATTTTTTTTACAGGACAGAGTCCTTCTGAAATTTCTACCTTATTTTAGACCTAAGGTTCCAACTTTTCAAAATATTAACCAGGCAATCTCTCTACCTGTATTATTCTCCGCCTCCTCCTCTGATGTTCCAGTTAGACATCCACTGGACATCTCGAGATGCCTCCAGATCTATGTGGATAGATCCAGAGAGTTCAGGATAGATGAGAACCTCTTCATCCTGTTTGCCGGTAAGTCTAAAGGCCGTAAAGCGTCTAAAACTACTATTAGTCTCTGGGTCAAGGAAGCCATCAGGGAAGCTTTCATCTCCCAATCTTTAGATCCTCCAGAGTTTGTGAGGGCCCATTCTACTAGGGCCGTAGCTACCTCTGTCAAGGAGAGAAGCCCTTCTCCCCTTAGAGTTGATCTGTAAGGCGGCTTCCTGGAGCTCTGAATCAACCTTCATCTCTCAATATAGAATCAATGCTAAGGTAGCAGAGTTTTAGGCCTTTGGGCAGACAGTTCTTACTTCTGCCAGGCGTGAGGACCCTTCCTAGGGGATTCTTCTTGCTATTTCCCCATCCGTCCTATCAGTCCATGGGGGCAGTTAACCCCATCTGTGCTGCTGTTAGGACTAAGGGAAAACAAATTATCGTTAGAAATTAACGATTTGTGTATTCGTGTTAAAGTGTTAAAGCCAGGTACTTTCAGCATAATGCCTTCAGGATAAAAACAGATGGTTGGCACATGGGATCCACATCCACTGTTTGTAACTATTATTACTGAGGGTATTAAACGGGGGCATAATTATCACTGGGAGCATAATAAGGAACATTATTATTGTTGGAGGCCTTAATAGGGGGCATTATTATTGCTGGGGACATCATAGGGGTCATGATTTCTACTGGGGGCAGGGAGCACTATTGGTTCTGCACTATAGTATTTATAGACATTAGAGAACACAATTCGCACAGTATGAAGGAGGCAGCAAGATAGAAAGTTTCTGTTGAGAAGATGGACAGAATTTGTGATGTTCGCGAATCGCAAGTTCGCGGCTGGCCACACTGACTTTAATGGCAGGCGAACCTGAAAAACCTTCAGCTCATATTTGCAGCCACCAAATACTTAGTACAAGTGTACAAATAGTCCCACAACATGGACAGTAACATACTAGAGGGGGATCAATGACAAAAATTCCAACAAAAAATATGTATCTTAATCAGGGGGCATTTTTATGGGTCTTAAAGGGAAATTCTCTGAAATGTGCCCTGTTGGAGCCTAGAAAATTTTTATTTTAGGCCATGGGAGTACGGGCCTTAAAAATTTGGCATTCACCTGACATAAAAGAAATTCTGATTTTCTCGCCCCCCAAAATTGCAAAGATTTTACTAGCGCCACACATGATCTCTAGATGCATCCGCATTCAGGAGAATAATTATAAAATTCTCCTACGCTGGTATAATACTCCTGACAAAACCTGCCGCTATAAACCGGGGGTCTCCAGATATCTGTTGGAGATGCCTCAAAGATAAGGGGACATATCTCCACATTTGGTGGTCTTGTGATCCTATCAAATCATGGTGGTTTGAGATAGTGAAACTCAGCAATCAAATTTGCAAAACCGCATTTCCATGTACACCGGAGTTAGTCCTGCTTTCCCTGGGAGTATCTGGAACAAAGAAAACAAGGCTTCTCTCTTCTCCTTTCTACTGGCTGCAGCCAGATTGCTCCTACCTACACACTGTCTCTCCCCTGAGATCCCAAAGATAGATCATTGGATTAACAAAGTTGATCAGATTTATAGGTTCGAAGAAATCTCACATTGGGATTTGAGGACAAGATCTACCTTCCTCCAAATATGGTCACCCTGGAAGAGCTACAGGAATTTCTCATGATCTAGCTGTCATCAATTAAGAAGAATATCTACCATTTACTTCTGTGAATATTGATCATATGCCTATGCTGGATATTTTGAAATATATCGATATGTACATTTTGCTCTTTTTAACAAAACAATAAAAATTGTTAATTATATTAAAAAAAAAAGAAATTCTGATTATGTGGCTCGAGGTACATTATGCGGTCAATGGATAAAAATTTTACTGTAGGCCACTAGACTACAGGCCCAAAACATTACGCATTCACCGGAGAGAAAAGATCAAGTGATTATGTGGACGGAGGTATATCACACTGTCAATGGATATCAATTTTACTGCAGGCCAGTACAAATACAGGTCAAATATAAATGTTTAAAAGAACTAAAAATATAAAATTGGATTGAAAACATGTCTAACTAAATCCCCCCTCTTGAAAAAAAACTAATCATAATAGTTGAAATTCGATAAGACGTGGTCGTCACTTGTGTTGAATTCCTCCAAGGCCGCAACAATTATTCATTCACCGTACATAAAAGAACAAGTAAGTATGTGGCTGGAGGTAGATTACATGGTCATTGGATATCAAATTTCCAGCAAGCAAGTGTACTACAGGTCCCAAAAATTATGCATTCAGCGTACATAAAAGAACAAGTACCGGTAAGTATGTAGCTGGAGGTAGATTACACGGTCATTGGATATCAATTTTACAGCAGGCCAGTGTACTACAGGCCCCAAAAATTATGCATTCAGCGTACATAAAAGAACAAGTAAGTATGTGGCTGGAGCTAGGTTACATGGTCATTGGATATCAATTTTCCAGCAGGCCAGTGTACTACAGGCCCCAAAAATAATGCATTCAGCGTACATATAAGAACAAGTAAGTAAGTGGCTGAAAATAGATTACATGATCATTAGATATCAATTTGACAGCAGGCCAGTGTACTACAGGCCCCAAAAATTATGCATTCAGCGTACATAAAAGAACAAGTAAGTATGTGGCTGGAGGTAGATTACATGGTCATTGGATATCAAATTTCCAGCAAGCAAGTGTACTACAGGTCCCAAAAATTATGCATTCAGCGTACATAAAAGAACAAGTACCGGTAAGTATGTAGCTGGAGGTAGATTACACGGTCATTGGATATCAATTTTACAGCAGGCCAGTGTACTACAGGCCCCAAAAATAATGCATTCAGCGTACATATAAGAACAAGTAAGTAAGTGGCTGAAAATAGATTACATGATCATTAGATATCAATTTGACAGCAGGCCAGTGTACTACAGGCCCCAAAAATTATGCATTCAGCGTACATAAAAGAACAAGTAAGTATGTGGCTGGAGGTAGATTACATGGTCATTGGATATCAATTTTCCAGCAGGCCAGTGTACTACACGCTGCAAAAATTATGCATTCAGCGTACATAAAAGAAAAAGTAAGTAAGTGGCTGAAGGTAGATTACACGGTCATTGGAAATCAATTTTCCAGCAGCCCAGTGTACTACAGGTCCCAAAAATTATGCATTCAGCAAACATAAAAGAACAAGTAAGTGTGTGGCTGGAGGTAGATTAGACGGTCATTGGATATCAATTTGACAGCAGACCAGTGTACTACAGGCCCCAGAAATTATGCATTCAGCGTACATAAAAGAACAAGTAAGTGGCTGAAGGTAGATTACACGGTCATTGGATATCAATTTACTAGCAGGCCAGTGTACTACAGGCCCCAAATATTAAGCATTCAGCGTAAATAAAAGAACAAGTAAGTATATGGCTGGAGGTCTATTATATGGTCAATGGATATACATTTTACTAAGGGCTAGTACAAATATAGGTCAAATACATATGTTTTAAAGAACTAAAAATATAAAATTGGATTAAAAATATGGCTAACAAAATCCCCCCTCTTCAAAAAAACCCTAATGATAATAGTCACCAGATAGAAATAATACACCAGAGTCTGCTCCTCCTGTATTATAGTCACCAGACAGAGACAATACACCAGAGTCTGCTCCTCCTGTATTATTGTCACCAGATAGCTATAATACACCACAGTCTGCTCCTCCTGTATTATAGTCACCAGATAGAGATAATACACCAGAGTCTGCTCCTCCAGTATTATAGTCACCAGATAGAGATAATACACCAGAGTCCGCTCCTCCAGTATTATAGTCACCAGATAGAGATAATACACCAGAGTCTGCTCCTCCTGTATTATAGTCACCAGATAGAGATAATACACCAGAGTCCGCTCCTCCAGTATTATAGTCACCAGATAGAGATAATACACCAGAGTCTGCTCCTCCTGTATTATAGTCACCAGATAGAGATAATACACCAGAGTCTGCTCCTCCAGTATTATAGTCACCAGATAGAGATAATACACCAGAGTCTGCTCCTCCTGTATTATAGTCACCAGATAGAGATAATACACCAGAGTCTGCTCCTCCTGTATTATAGTCACCAGATAGAGATAATACACCAGAGTCCGCTCCTCCTGTATTATAGTCACCAGATAGAGATAATACACCAGAGTCTGCTCCTCCTGTATTATAGTCACCAGATAGAGATAATACACCACAGTCTGCTCCTCCTGTACTATAGTCACCAGATAGAGATAATACACCAGAGTCTGCTCCTCCTGTATTATAGTCACCAGATAGAGATAATACACCACAGTCTGCTCCTCCTGTACTATAGTCACCAGATAGAGATAATACACCAGAGTCCGCTCCTCCTGTATTATAGTCACCAGATAGAGATAATACACCAGAGTCTGCTCCTCCTGTATTATAGTCACCAGATAGAGATAATACACCAGAGTCTGCTCCTCCTGCATTATAGTCACCAGATAGAGATAATACACCAGAGTCTGCTCCTCCTGTATTAGGGTACCTGCACACATTGCAGTTCCGGCTGGGGATCTTAAAGGGATTCTGTCACCTCTCATAACACAAATTCAGATTTTAAACCAGTCATGCTCCACAGATTACCTTGAATTGGCTTTGCTGTTCTATACTGTAATCCGTCCAGTAGTTTTGCTGAAAAACGACTTTTATAATTATGCTAATTAATCCTGAAGGTGCCCAGAGGGGCGTTATGTTCCCCTTTGTGTGCCCAGTAACGCCCCCCTGCAGTGCCCAAAACGCCTTCCTCCTGAATCCCTAACCGCCCACAGCGTCTCATCCCTCTCCTCCCTGACGGCCGAGGGAAGTCTCGTGCAGACGCAGTACCCACTGAGGGCTGCGCCAGTGCGATTTGCTGGAGACTGAGGGCAGGAGCTTCATCGTCGTCACTGGGCATGCGCCGAGCCCAGTGACGTCCGATGCTCGCTCTTCCCTCAGTCTCCAGCAAATCGCACTGGCGCAGAAAACGCTTCTTCAGTTGCCCATGCCGCACAGAAAAACTCTGCTTAAGTTCCGACCGATACCTTCCAAGATACCAGTCGGAACTGAAGCCGAGTTCAGTTTCAAGTTTTAAAGTGGTTTTCCACTTTAAAAATCAACTAACGAAGTTATTTAATGAAGTCTCGCATGTCTTTGCAGATAACTGACTTTGTCTCATCGGAGCCCAAACATTTTAATACTGTACGGACACAGATCTCGGACACAGTATTAATCCGAAGTTTTGAACAAATAGAATTTGGATGTGAGCTCACTTCGCCCATCACTAGTCACAATAGTGGACCCTGAACAGAGTGTGTGTGGGGGGGGAGGGGGGCAACAGTGGTGAGAGTAACAGCACAAGATGGTGGCTTATCACAGTAGGAGCAGATGTGAGGCATCAGGCGGGTGACAGCATCAGAATAGTGGCAGCAGCACGTGGGCCGAAGTAACGGGCCATTTGTCACAATGTTCCAGTGTGAATCACACCAATAAACAAAATGGCTCCTTATGAGTCACACTTGTGCATATCAGAGTGAATCTGAAAAAATGCATTAGCCAATAGAAGCTTGGTCACATGACCCTTATCAGCCAATAGAAGCTCGCAGGTCCTCCAGCCTCCACATACAGTTTTACTCCAGGTTTCCATAACAACCCAGCCATTTATCTTCACTGCTGTAGATGAGCTTCAAAGGAAATCTGTCACAAGGACAATTGCTATTGAAGTAAAGCCTTAGCCTAAAAGCACTTAGTACGTTATTTCAAGACATGCCTTTGTTCCAGCAATAGATGTTTTTATCCTCTGAAAATCCAGTTTATCTGGTATGCAAATGAGCCAGTAAGAAGGTGCCCAGACACGCCCCCTGCCACAATGTGTCCATGCTCAAAAGATGAACTTAAACCCCCGCCCCAGGTCCCTCTAAGCCACGCCCCTGTGATTGTTAGGCCACGCCACTCCCACACCTCAGCCGACAGGGATTGGGAAAATGAGGTTAAAAATGAACTTCTGTCAGCTGCAGGAGTGGGGGGGAGGGTGACTTCCCCCCTGCAGCTCACACTCAGACAGCACAGTGCTGCTTTATGAGAGCGAGCTGTGCAAAAGGACATCCTTGTGTCCATCCAGGCCAGATGGAGGACAGGGAGTCTGAAAGTTGAACTGTCTGGCCTAAAATTGGACCTCTGGCCATCCTAGGGGCAGACTGCTATGGAGGTCACAGTTAAGGGGATGGTCCGCTATGGAGGTCAGTGTTAAGGGGCAGATTGCTGTAAAGGCCACTGTTAAGGGTACAGGCCCCTGTAGAGGTAACTCTTAAGGGGGTGGTGTGCTGTGAAAGTCACTGTTAAAGGGGAAGGCTGCTGTAAAGGTCAAAGTTAAGGGGGTAGGCTGCTGTGGAGGTTTAATTTTAAAGGACGGGGCACTTTGGGGGGGGTCAGTGTTAAGGGGTGGGGGGGCTGTGGAGGTCACTGTTAACCACTTCAACCCCCCTAGCTGAAACCCCCTTAATGACCAGGCCACTTTTTACACTTCTGCACTACACTACTTTCACCGTTTATTGCTCGGTCATGCAACTTACCACCCTAATGAATTTTTCCTCATTTTCTTTTCACTAATAGAGCTTTCATTTGGTGGTATTTCATTGCTGCTGACATTTTTACTTTTTTTGTTATTAATCGAAATTTAACGATTTTTTTGCAAAAAAATGAAATTTTTCACTTTCAGTTGTAAAATGTTGCAAAAAAACCGCCATCCATATATAAATTTTTCACTAAATTTATTGTTCTACATGTCTTTGATAAAAAAAATGTTTGGGTAAAAAAAAAAAAATGGTTTGGGTAAAACTATGGTACAAAAATGTGAATTTCCGCTTTTTGAAACAGCTCTGACTTTCTGAGCACCTGTTATGTTTCCTGAGGTTCTACAATGCCCAGACAGTAGAAAAACCCCACAAATGACCCCATTTCGGAAAGTAGACACCATAAGGTATTCGCTGATGGGCATAGTGAGTTCATATAACTTTTTATTTTTTGTCACAAGTTAGCGGAAAATGATGATTTATTTTTTATTTTATTTTTTCTTACAAAGTCTCATATTCCACTAACTTGTGACAAAAAACTAAAAATTCTAGGAACTCGCCATGCCCCTCACGGAATACCCTGAGGTATCTTCTTTCCAAAATAGGGTCGCTTGTGGGGTAGTTATACTGCCCTGGCATTTTAGGGGCCCATATGCGTGAGAAGTAGTTTGCAATCAAAATCTGTAAAAAATGACCGGTGAAATCCGAAAGGTGCTCTTTGGAATGTGTGCCCCTTTGCCCACCTAGGCTACAAAAAAGTGTCACACATCTGGTATCGCCGTACTCAGGAGAAGTTGGGGAATGTGTTTTGGGGTGTCATTTTACATATACCCATGCTGGGTGAGATAAATATCTTGGTCAAATCCCAACTTTGAATAAAAAAATAGGAAATGCTGTTTTTGCCAAGATATTTCCACAAGTTAGTGGAATATGAGACTTTGTAAGAAAAAATAAATAAATAAAAAATCATAATTTTCCGCTAACTTGTGACAAAAAATAAAAAATTCTAGGAACTCGCCATGCCCCTCATGGAATACCTTGGGGTGTCTTCTTTCCAAAATGGGGTCAATTGTGGGGTAGTTATACTGCCCTGGCATTCTAGGGGCCACCATATTCCTGATAGCTGAGCATAGGGAGAGACGTGACAAGCGCTCACGCACTAGGGACAGAGTTGCTACAAACTCTTAATAGAGAATGAAGAAGAGGGAGAGAGCAGAAGGAATACAGGGAGAGTGGAGGGAGAGACTACCGACTCTGCTATAATTTATCGCTGTGTACATAACTGTGCAGTGCACCAAGAGTCATAGCTAATGCATTCTTTTAGCTGTAGAGTTACTGTGCCGTCAGTATTACAGGCAGGTCTAATTTACTGCCGTGTACATATGTGTGCGTCGCACCAATATTAATAGCTAATCCGTTCTGTTAGTTGTAGAGTTACTGTGCATCAGTATTAGAGGTCACTGTAACTGGCAGGTTTAATTTATCGCCGTGTATGTACTGTGCAGTGCAGCAAGATTCATAGCTAATCCGTTCACTATTGTCACTGCAGCTGCCACTGCCCCCTCTCCGCACTTTGTCATGGGGCCACTACTGCCACTGCTGCTGCCACCCTCTTTGGGTCACTATTTTATACTACTTTTTATGAAGGTACGTAAAGCAAGCAAAGTTCCAGCATCCAGAGTTTTGAAAGTTGCTTTGTCTTTATTTCAAAGAGATATCGTTTCCTGGAATGCTGACCTAGGCCTCTTAGACAGTTAAGCCAGAACTCTCTGCTCTGCACTTGTGAGGAGCAATCATCCCCCATCCTACTTGGTTGCTATGTTATTATATATTTGACTAACTTGACTTAAAGTGATATGCATGGCTGAGATTAATGTTACTACCGTTAATGTAAAGAAGGTATGCTAAATTCTGCCTCTGATGCTGCCAGATGTAAAGTAGCTATCCCATAAGTCAGTGCTCTCTGCTCTGCACGGATGAGGGGCAATCACCCCAAAGCAGCTGTCTGCAGATGAGGTGCTGGCTTGATCATTATCCAAGTCATGTGTCAAGGCCTGTTTAAAAGGCCAAACATTGACTTATAGGATAGCTGCCTTACATCTGGTGGCATTAGAGGCAGAACTTGCTAAGAGCTCATTCACATATTCTCTTTCCAAATATCCAACTATTTGAAACCAAAATCAGGTCTGGTGTTGTGCTTTAAGCATAGCTGCACTAGGTGACTGCCTAGCCATAAGCCAAATCATTTAAAGGGATATTCTAGTGCAATTAAAAGATATGTCGATGGTCTGATTCCGCTTCGCTGACGGTCTTATGGTGACCATTGCAGTTGGAGCAGTGAGGTGACTTTAGGATAATTGTTCTGTCTTGTGCAGTCTGACATTCAGCATAAACCATTTCTGTCTTCCAAATAAGAGGAGTATTCTTTGTAGTCTAACTTGTTTATTGGTCAACAGGATGTATTCTCTGCGCTGTGCGCGTGAGTAAGAGATTGTACAAGTGTGCGGAAAAACTACAAGAATACAAATAACATGTATAAGTATTAAGCATGGATAGCATGTGCTATAACTATAACATTTGCATAACACTGAAGCATATGGTAAAATGGCTGCCTATACATAGGATTACATGTCTAGCTAACAGTAGTAACAACTTCACTGAGTAACAGTTACAACTAGCTGAACAGCTCTGCATAAACATAATGTCCCTGAAACAAAAGTAGATCTAAAACTTCAATGGAGCCAGTCTTGTACATTGAAGAGAAAGATCCCTATATGCAGTCATTTTTACTTCTCTCCCCTCGTTCTAGAGAGCGGTGGAATCTCAACATTCAGACTCCACCAATCGCAACTTTTGATATGTCTCTAAAACATATCAAAACTTGTGTGAAAAGTTAGTAACCCTTTAAATGTCAGGGTCTGCCCAATGAAAAACTGATGGTTTTGCAGGCAAATTGGTTCAGCCTTGTCTGCTTTGCGATCAGTGTTTCTGTTTCTTTATGATAGGATTGCACCTTTTTCATATCCAATACACTCAACACCTCCTAGCAACCATGAGTGAAGAATGGCATGCCGATGCCTTCAGTATTTCACATAGCCCCTTTCATTTCCATGGGGCAAGGGCTGCATGAAAAACAGACAATAAACATGCCGCAATTTTTTTCAAAATGCAATAATTGTCAGTGAAAAATAACGTTCATGTGAATATACCTCTAAAATCAATGAGTCAGGGTTCGGTCTGAATAATGTCTGTTGGCAAATGGATGGAAAACTCCCTTGTGTGAAAGTATCTTTATTGTTTTCTCATGATCCTAGAGGAGATCCTAACACTTTACCTTCAAATCAAGGCAAAAAATGAATCGTGCCTCTCCTACTGGAGCAACTTATCTTTGACTTCAGTTTCGAGGTTTGCCAACAATCATGAAACCACTGGTGATAGAGGAAGTTGCACATTTCAGGAAATAAGTTACTTCCTCAGATGCTTGATGTGGACAGTAGAGTTTTATCTGCATGTACTTCGAGGACTCGGCATGTAAGTAATTATTCATTAATTGTAACTATAGATCTATCATCTGCCCATTATCTACCAGTTCTACAAGCAGAGCTCATACCCCGCGGTGTCCTCCATATCTATAACTACTGATTGTGTAATACAGTCTAATCCCTGATATCATACAGTCCGTGCTGCGTTTTTTATATTCATTGTATGTGACACTGGGCTGTAATTAGCATTAATGTGTGAGGGGAATCATTGTTCAGATAAGTGTTTTATTATAGTTTTCCTCAACATGATGATAAAGTGATAAATGAGGAGACGACGCTACAGTGCAGATTGGATAAATGTAACATTTTGTTCAATGTAAAAAGAAATTGTATTTTATTTTCTCTAGTAATTTTTTAAAATTTTATATGGAACAAATTTTTGAGAAATGTTAAATGTTCACAAAACCATTAATACTGTAACCACCTCGACCAGAGGTTTCATTGTCATTTTTGGGATTGTAAAAGAATCCAGGTCACACAGTGCAGCACAGAGACTTGCAGCTTCTTGGAAATGATGCTCTGGTTTTTGGTTAGAATTTGGGTTTTGCAGACTGATATATTGTTTTGTGGGAAAAGATGCAGTGTAAGTTATAAAGTACTGACTGACGAGGTAGTGTCCTGGTCATGGAGGAGTAGACAGATGCTGCTGCTCAGCTCCTGGTCCATGATTATGCCTCCAATCACACCTCAGAGGCAATATTCTTCTCACCATCTATGGGTGGTGGGTGCAGGAAAGCTCCCCTAGCGCTCATTTCATTCGGAGACCATTCTCCCATTACATCTCCCACTTACTAACAGACTTGACAGGTAGTGATGGACGAACATCTGCCGGGACGGTTCGCGAACGCAATCGCGCAAACACGATCAAATGTTCACGAACCGCAAGTTTGCGGCAGGTTCCATTCATTTTAATGGCAGGCGAACCTGAAAAACCTTCAGCTCATATTTGCAGCCAATAAATAATTACAAGAAGTGCACAAATAGTCCCACAACATGGACAGTGACACCAGATGTATTATTCGAATTTGCGATCTCCAGTCATTATTTTTTTCAATGCGAAATATCGGCAATATAATTTTTGTGTACGCGCATGTGCAAATGCCCTATACAGTACCCAAATGCACTATAAAGAAAGTATATTGGTATATAACACCCCGCTTCACTCAGTTTTTTTGGGGGGGGGGACTGGTATATCACACCAGTAGAAATTATTTGTTCCAGTAACGCTTGTCCCTCTATATACCTGCAGTATCGCAGCAGAACCGCACACAACTGCCGCACAATACAAATGCACTATAATATACCGTCTAACATAGAAAGTATATTATAACATTGTACAAGGAAGGCAATCCATTAGAATACACATAAAGATAAAACGTAACCTTTAATAATGTTACTATGAGGGTCCATTCACATGTCCGTCAGTGTTTTGCGGATCTGCAAAACACTGACACCGGCAATGTGCATTCCGCAATTTGTGGACCGCACATCGCCGGCACTATAATAGAAAATGCCTAATCTTGTCTGCAATTGCGGACAAGAATAGGACATGTTCGAATTTTTTGCGGAAACAAAAGCACGGATGCGGAAGTGCGGATCCGCAAATGCGGATGCGGACAGCACATTCCCGACCCATTGAAAAGGAATGGTTCTGCACCCGTTCCGAAATGGATGCGGACCCATTTTGCGGACGTGTAAATGGAAAAGATATCCCTCAAAATGAAAATAAATTAAATTATTTAAGTTAAGCAAAAAGCATGAGTAGGGTTATTGGCTACGCTCGGGTCCACTACCCCATCATTTAGCTAACTAACCTTCCCCTTTTCCTCTCCCAATAACCACACACAGCCACTGCTTGGATTAAATCGGCCACAGCAGCCGTCTTTTATTAAATAATATAAATAACATGAATAAACATAACACTTGATATAACAATGACATATATATATATAAATATATACATGTCTAACTGACGAGGGAGGTCCTAGAAGCCGCCTAACTGCACCTTAAACGACCACAAACCACCACGGCAATTCCATCTTGCCCCCAGCCGCGTACCACAAGCTCGGGGACACCAACTGACGGACGCCATACCAAGCCAACCAGGTGCCCCAACTCTGAGAGTCCAGCCCCACCATTGAGGCCCTCTCATTCACCGTTACCATCCAGTAGCCCCAGCTTCTATGACCTCCCCCCGCCACGACTGCTGCGACAAACGCAACACTGAAAGACACACTCCGTCCACCACCCCCTGTCAAATTATTATATATTTTTTTTTTTTATATATTTTTTTTATTTATTTTTTTTATACCTTTATTTATTTAGAAAATACACCTATTTTATTTTATTACTTTTTCCTATATGCATCCCTCTAATATACCGTTGCCGCCCTGAAACATCCCAGTACACACTACGGGAGGGAGGGAGGGAGATGCTGCCTCTCTGCTCCTAAAATGACGGGCGCTGACCTGCCTCACCACTACTACAGCCTGCCGCTTCCCGCCCCCTCCTAGCTCCTCCCCCCTTTCCCTGCACTCATCCACTTAACCCTTACCTTCCCAGACCCTTGCTCACAAAACCCCTCATGCCGGCCTCCCCTGAAGCGTGCCGCTTCGTACGGCCTCACTTGAGTAGGGTTATTGGCTACGCTCGGGTCCACTACCCCATCATTTAGCTAACTAACCTTCCCCTTTTCCTCTCCCAATAACCACACACAGCCACTGCTTGGATTAAATCGGCCACAGCAGCCGTCTTTTATTAAATAATATAAATAACATGAATAAACATAACACTTGATATAACAATGACATATATATATAAATATATACATGTCTAACTGACGAGGGAGGTCCTAGAAGCCGCCTAACTGCACCTTAAACGACCACAAACCACCACGGCAATTCCATCTTGCCCCCAGCCGCGTACCACAAGCTCGGGGACACCAACTGACGGACGCCATACCAAACCAACCAGGTGCCCCAACTCTGAGAGTCCAGCCCCACCATTGAGGCCCTCTCATTCACCGTTACCATCCAGTAGCCCCAGCTTCTATGACCTCCCCCCGCCACGACTGCTGCGACAAACGCAACACTGAAAGACACACTCCGTCCACCACCCCCAGTCAAATTATTATATATTTTTTTTTTTTTATATATTTTTTTTTTTTTTTTTTTTATACCTTTATTTATTTAGAAAATACACCTATTTTATTTTATTACTTTTTCCTATATGCATCCCTCTAATATACCGTTGCCGCCCTGAAACATCCCAGTACACACTACGGGAGGGAGGGAGATGCTGCCTCTCTGCTCCTAAAATGGCGGGCGCTGACCTGCCTCACCACTACTACAGCCTGCCGCTTCCCGCCCCCTCCTAGCTCCTCCCCCCTTTCCCTGCACTCATCCACTTAACCCTTACCTTCCCAGACCCTTGCTCACAAAACCCCTCATGCCGGCCTCCCCTGAAGCGTGCCGCTTCGTACGGCCTCACTTGAGTAGGGTTATTGGCTACGCTCGGGTCCACTACCCCATCATTTAGCTAACTAACCTTCCCCTTTTCCTCTCCCAATAACCACACACAGCCACTGCTTGGATTAAATCGGCCACAGCAGCCGTCTTTTATTAAATAATATAAATAACATGAATAAACATAACACTTGATATAACAATGACATATATATATATAAATATATACATGTCTAACTGACGAGGGAGGTCCTAGAAGCCGCCTAACTGCACCTTAAACGACCACAAACCACCACGGCAATTCCATCTTGCCCCCAGCCGCGTACCACAAGCTCGGGGACACCAACTGACGGACGCCATACCAAGCCAACCAGGTGCCCCAACTCTGAGAGTCCAGCCCCACCATTGAGGCCCTCTCATTCACCGTTACCATCCAGTAGCCCCAGCTTCTATGACCTCCCCCCGCCAACAACGCGCAGCTTGACAGCCCTTAAGCTCGCGCGTTCCGCCACACCCGGATGGCTGTTTCGACACCTCCCTGTAAGTCCAGTGACCACAAATCAATGCCCACCGCATTGAGGTGGACTCCATCCTGTCTCCAAAAACCTCCTGTTCCTGCTTCCAACTCGGGGTGCCTCACCACCACCGCCCCATGTTTGGCACAGAACCGCCCAATCACCCTGTTCAGCTTAATCCTAGCCTTATTCAGCCTTTCAACCGATCTCGCCTCCCTCCAGACCTTCCTGGGGACAATGTCCGACCACACAGTGACAACTGACGGGAAGAGGGACCACAAACGCAAAAAATCAAAACGAATATCCCTGATCAACTCTCTGCAAGGTCGGACCCCTAGGTCATTTCCCCCAACATGCAACACCAAGATATCCGGGACTCTATCTAACCTGGCTTGCCGATGAACCTCCTGCAAAACACTACCCCACACCATACCTCTGCGTCCGATCCATCTCACTATGGCCGTCCCCCGATCAAACCCCAGCTGCCGCCCATTCTGCCGAACATCCGCTCGTAATGCCCCCCAGAACACGAACGAATGGCCCAGGATCCAAACTAATAACGGGGCACCACCTGAAAAAAGAACGAGACAAACTTGGTTAGACACAGCCTTAAACTGCCCCTAAACGCACATACAGCCGAAAACGCTCCGACTCCCACCTCCCAATACGCTTAATCACTTCATCTCGCACCCCCAAGCGAGCAGCCTCCGTGGCAGCACCTATCCTGAAGGAATGACCCGTAAACTTGCCAGAGTCCATTCCTAGATTACGCAAACATTTCTTGAATACCGCTATAAATTGAAATCGCGATAAAAAGGAGCCATCCTCGTGTCTGAGAACCGGGCCTGCCGCGACCCCTGCCCTTGCTTGAAAATCCCGCAAACACCGTACTGGACACAATAGACATCCCGGCACCTCAAACAATGAGACTAAATGACCCCTCCCCTCCTGATCCGTCTTTGAAAATCTCAGCGAAATCACCACCCTGTCGTCATATAACGTTACATCCTCGCTCCTCAGACCCCCTTCCCGCCGCACACTTGCACACACTAACTCCCCTAAACGAAAAGCTCCGAAAAAAGCCAGAGCAAAGGCTAGTCTAAATAAGCTCACCTCCCAAGCCGAGCGACACACTCCAGCTACCTGCTCCCCTAACTGTAACAATAACGAAAAGGACACCGGTAGGCGGGAATCTTTGACACGCTGAAACCTTCTATAACCCTTCAAAATTTGACGGACCAAAAAGGACTTAGTAATGTCCGGGGAATTCCGCAACTTGAATCCGAAGGCCAAGCCCGCCATGCAACCATTGATCTTGGCAACCGACCAACCTTGATCCTTCACGTGGCCAATGAACAGTAACAACGGAATTTCCCCGTCCAGTACCTCGACCCCCAGGTCATTACACCACTGCTGCCACCTACTCCAAGCCCTATCGTACATCCTCCACGTGCCTTCACTCAATGATGCCTGCAACAGACAAGCTACGGTACCTCCAGGATCTCCCACAACGACTCTGGACACACCAATCCGACCTGACTCGCCTCCGGGGCCAGCTGGCGAAACCGCTCCCACTGAAAACGAGAAAGTGCGTCAGCTATACAGTTAGAGGAACCAGGCACATGCACTGCAAACACCCAAGCATTAAGGGACAAGCACCGGAGAACCAACTGCTGCAACAGGCAAATAACTGGGGGGGAAGAGGCCGTTACACTGTTGATGGCTTGCACAACTCCCAAGTTGTCACAATGGAAACGAACCTTCTTGTGCCGAAACTTCTCCCCCCAGAGCGTGACTGCCAACACAATGGGGAAGAGTTCCAACAATGCCACGTTTCTTACCCACCCGTTTCGTACCCAGGACTCAGGCCACCGACCCGCACACCACTGCCCTTCACAGTACGCCCCAAAACCCGCTCCACCCGCAGCATCCGTAAACAATTCGAAATCAAACGCATCAACCACCCCCCCCATAACTAATGCTCTGCCATTAAACTGTTTTAAAAAGGAATCCCAAACTTTCAAATCCCCTTTCAACTCACTGCCTAGTCTAATAAAATGGTGAGGAGACACCACCCCTCCTGTCGCCGAAGCCAACCTCCTACTAAAAATGCGGCCCATTGGTAGGATTCTGCATGCAAAGTTCAATTTGCCCAACAAAGACTGCAGGTCCCGCAGACGAATCTTCTTTGCTCTCAATGCCGCCGCCACCCCTGTTCTTAACTCTGACACTTTGTCTACTGGTAGCCTACACTCCATCCGCTGTGTATCGATGACGATACCCAAAAAACTTAGCTCAGTAGCCGGCCCCACCGTTTTGCCTACTGCTAACGGGACTCCGAAACCCTCAAAAACAGACTGTAATGTGGATAACAACAACGAACAAACCCTAGATCCCCCCGGCCCCAAACACAGGAAATCATCCAAATAATGAATGACAGAGTGACAACCTGATTCCTGAACCACCACCCACTCCAGAAAAGAACTGAAACGCTCAAAATATGCACACGATATTGAACAGCCCATTGGCAAACACCTATCCACAAAATAAGCGCCATTCCAAAAACAACCCAGTAAATACAAACTATCCGGGTGAACTGGCAACAACCGAAATGCCGCTTCAATGTCACATTTTGCCAACAGGGTACCCGGACCCAGCTTCCTTACCCATTCCACAGCCGCATCAAAGGAAGCATAAACCACAGAACAAAGTTCCGGGTCAATGCCCTCATTGACCGACGCACCCTTAGGGAATGATAAATGGTGGATGAGCCTAAATTTATTAGGCTCCTTCTTAGGGATCAAACCCAAAGGGGAAACTCGCAAGTTACTGATGGGTGATGTAACAAACGGCCCATCCATCCTCCCTAGGGAAACCTCTTTAGCTAACTTTCCTGTCACTATGTCCGGGAACTGCAATGCCGAGCGCAAATTCTTCCGCTTCTCTAAAACCGGTAACGGGTGCGAAGGTATATGAAAACCGAACTTAAACCCCGAATACAAAAATCCAGCTAACTCCTGGTTCGGATATCTATTTAGATGCCCCACCATCCTTTCCACTCGCACTGGGGTCTGCCCCTTTTGCAAAACTATCCCCTCCCCTTTGCCTACCCCCTCTAAAACATCTGCTAGCCCCATGGCCCCCGCCACACACGGAACATTCGTGCCTAAATTTGCATTTTTGGCCGAATTTGCAACTTCCCTCATTGAAAAGGAAGCAGTATCCTCTTCCAACTGGGGGCGGCCCTGTACCTTGCTGTACCCCAACCCCTGACTCACTCCGAAAGGACTGACCACTCCTACCTGGCGCTGTCACCCTCATCCATAAAGCAATGTCCTTATGGTCCCATCTCATATTAGGACGGACCGCTTTCCTCTGACGAAACTGCTCGTCATACCGTAACCACCCGGAACCCCCATACACTCTATAGGCCTCCCCAATAGCATCCAGATAGCAAAATAAAGGGGAACAGCATTCCGGACTCTTCTCCCCAATCACACTTGCTAAAATAGCAAAGGCCTGCAGCCAATTACTAAAAGACCTAGGGATAAGGCGATAGCGACGCTTATCATCATCCTCCTTTCTTACTCCGTCCTTTTTTACCACATCCAGGTTGAACCGCTCCAACGGAAGCAGCGAAAAAATTTCTATGTACTCCCCCTTCCAAATTTTCTCACGCACCTCCGTTTTCAAATGCGCTCCCAGGGGACCCTCAAAGCAGACATACACCTCCCCTTTCGCGGCGTCATCTAATCTGGGCCTATCCTCCTCACCTCCCGCCTGCGTCTGCACTGACACTGATTCGGCTACACCCGTGCTATTGGCCACTGCTACATTACTATTGTTAGGGGTCGCCGGTACATTGCTATTTTCTGCCCCCAACCCCCACGCTGCTAAGGGGGTAGCCCCCATTGCCCCCCTATCCTGACTAACTCCAGCTAAACCACACAGCAAGCGCCCCAAACCACCGATAATCGCACTATTGCTCCCACCCGCCCCAGGCGCCACATTAAATAGAGATAACAGTGTTCCCAGTGATGGCTCACCTAGCTGCCCGGGTGCTGTGAACCCGGCAGCCGCAGGTCCTGATTCCTGACGTACGACTCCTGGATCCGCGACGTTCCTCTGGTGGGTACTTGCGCTGTTCGCCGGCAGCACCCCAGCCGGATCCCTGCTGGGTGCGTTAGGAATGGCTCTGGGACGCCCTCTGTCTTCAACGGTGTCAGGACCAGTAGCAAACTGTCCGCCCTCAGGAAATGGCCTGCGCAACTCCCTTTCCTCCATATAAGCATCTGCGCGCCTGTCTTCATGCCCAAGAGGCCTGCTCTGGGGCGGGGAGCCGTCCAGAACAGCCTCGTCCTCCTCCTCTGAAAGAAGCGCATCATGGCGAGGCCTGCGCCCGTCCCCGGCACCTACAGGCGCAGCCTCGTGTGCCACTGAAAGGGGCCCATCCTGTAAGAGCCTGCGCCGGGCCGCCCTGGCCGACCGCGCAGCCCCGCTGCTGCCTCTGCTGCCACTACCTCTCCCACGCTGAGCAGGCCTCCCACTCCTGGGGACAGGAGGGGATCCTGCAGAACCAGGTCCTGACTCCCTTGTAGCTGAAGTGGTGGGCTGAGGGGAAGGCCCCACAGCCTCTGGAGGGTCCCGCCGGACATGTGGATTCCTCCCACGCCGGGAGGCCGCAGTAGCCTTAGAATGCTCCCGGCGTGGAGGGTCCCTTGTGGGGCTCCTGACACGGCGCCGGACCCGGGGGGGTAAATCAGGGCTCAGGCGCGCCGGCGGCCGTGCCCGCCGCGACCGTGTAGCTAATGGAGTAGGGCCAGACGTACCCACCTCCGCCCCCCTTAGCAATGCAGTCACCTGCTCCTCCAGCCAGTCGCTGCCCCTGGTGTCCGCTGCTTCCCTCAATCGCCGCAGCATCACCTCCACAGCTTCTGCCATTGCTGTCTCTGATGCTGCCGTTCAGAAGATGCTGCCTCTCTGCTCCTAAAATGGCGGGCGCTGACCTGCCTCACCACTACTACAGCCTGCCGCTTCCCGCCCCCTCCTAGCTCCTCCCCCCTTTCCCTGCACTCATCCACTTAACCCTTACCTTCCCAGACCCTTGCTCACAAAACCCCTCATGCCGGCCTCCCCTGAAGCGTGCCGCTTCGTACGGCCTCACTTAGATGTGGTCGTCAATAACATGTGCTCGGCGGCACCAAATCAGAAACCATGTGTCCTACCACAATCCGGGGGGTTCCAGTGCACATCCATGAATCCCGGAGGGAAACACTTATCCCTGGGCTAGATGATGATGTGGTATTGAAGGACCGGGTCGGCAAAGAACTGTCCCTGATATTGCCCTACAGGGGGTGCTATTCTGGCCCTGATAGCCTAACCACAGAGCACCCGCCCTGATAAGAACAGCCCTGTTCGGAACCTTACCCTATATAAAAATGGCCTTAGTAAGCCCCTAGCCCTTAGGCCCCTGACTTCCAGGTGATCACTATATAGATCTATGTGTTTTTAACTAATTATAAAAGTATATTATAAGTATATTGCACCCCTCTGTGTATCACACTTAGGCCTCATGCACACGACCGTTGTGTGCATCCGTGGCCGTTGTGCCGTTTTACGTTTTTTTTTCGCGGACCTATTGACTTTCAATGGGTCCGTGGAAAAATCGGAAAATGCACCGTTTTGCAGCCGAGGCCGTGATCCGTGTATCCTGTCCGTCAAAAAAATAGGACTTGTCCTATTTTTTTGACGGACAACGGTTCACAGACCCATTCAAGTCAATGGGTCCGTGAAAGAACACGGATGCACACAAGATTGGCATCCGTGTCCGTGATCCGTGGCCGTAGGTTGCTTTCATACAGACGGATCCGAAGATCCGTCTGCATAAATAATTTGTTGGTGGCAGTGTGCGCCCCCCCCGCCCCCCCCTTCCTCCCTCTATTGTAATAATTAGTTGGTGGCACAGTGTGCGCCCCCCATCGGCCCCCCTCCCTCTATACTCTATAGCATTAACAACATTGGAGCCCAGTGTGCGGCCTCCCATCTCCCCCCCCCCCCGATCATTGGTGGCAGCGGAGTTCCGATCGGAGTCCCAGTTTAATCGCTGGGGCTCCGATCGGTAACTATGGCAACCAGGACGCTACTGCAGTCCTGGTTGCCATGGTTACTTAGCAATAGTACAATAGTAGAAGATTCATACTTACCTGCTGGCTGCTGCAATGTTCGTGTCCGGCCGGGAGCTCCACCTACTGGTAAGCGACAGGTCTGTGCGGCGCATTGCTAAATGAACTGTCACTTACCAGTAGGAGGAGCTCCTGGCCGGACACAGACATCGCAGCTCCCAGGTAAGTATGAATCTTTTACTATTGTACTATTGCTAAGTAACCATGGCAACCAGGGCTTCAGTAGTGTCCTGGTTGCCATGGTTACCGATCGGAGCCCCAGCGATTAAACTGGGACTCCGATCGGAACTCCGCTGCCACCAATGATCGGGGGGGGAGAAGGGAGGCCGCACACTGGCCACCAATGTTGTTAATGCTATAGAGGGAGGGGGGGGCCGATGGGGGGCGCACACTGTGCCACCAACGAATTATTACAATAGAGGGAGGAAGGGGGGGGCTGGGGGGGGCGCACACTGTGCCACCAACTAATTATTACAATAGAGGAAGGAAGGGGGGGGGGGGGGGCCGCACACTGTGCCACGAACCTATTATTACAATAGAGGGAGGGAGGGGGGGGCCGCACTGGCCACCAATGATATTCAAACTGGGGAGGGGGGGTCTGCCCCCTGCTGCCTGGCAGCCCTGATCTCTTACAGGGGGATATGATAGTACAATTAACCCCTTCAGGTGCGGCACCTGAGGGGTTAATTGTGCTGATCACGGCCCCCTGTAAGAGATCGGGTGCTGCCAGGCAGCAGGGGGCAGTAATGTACACAGTTTGTAGTATATTCTAACTAGTAGCGTCCCCATCACCATGGGAACGCCTCTGTGTTAGAATATACTGTCGGAAATGAGTTTTCACGATTTAACTCATATCCGACAGTATATTCGCCATATAGGCGTTCCCATGGTGATGGGAACGCTTCAAGTTAAAATATACCATCGGATTGGAGAAAACTCTGATCCGATGGTATAAAAGGGACTCCAGACTTTACATTGAAAATCAATGGGGACGGATCCGTTTGAAATGGCACCATATTGTGTCAACGTCAAACAGATCTGTCCCCATTGACTTGCATTGTAATTCAGGACGGATCCGTTTGGCTCCGCACGGCCAGGCGGACACCAAAACGACTTTTTTTTCATGTCCGTGGATAGAGTTGAGCGGACACCTGGATGTTCGGGTTCGAGAAGTTCAGCCGAACTTCCCGGAAATGTTCGGGTTCGGGATCCGAACCCGATCCGAACTTCGTCCCGAACCCGAACCCCATTGAAGTCAATGGGGACCCGAACTTTTCGGCACAAAAAAGGCTGTAAAACAGCCCAGGAAAGGGCTAGAGGGCTGCAAAAGGCAGCAACATGTAGGTAAATCCCCTGCAAACAAATGTGGATAGGGAAATGAATAAAAAAAAAAAAATAATAATAATTTCAACAATATCAATTGGAGAGAGGTCCCATAGCAGAGAATCTGGCTTCACGTCACCCACCAGGCAGAGGAGAGAGGTCCCGTAACAGAGAATCTGGCTTCATGTCAGCAGAGAATCAGTCTGCATGTCATAGCAGAGAATCAGGCTTCACGTCAGCCACCAGTGCAACAGTCCATTGTCATATATTTAGGCCTAGCACCCAGGCAGAGGAGAGAGGTCCCGTAACAGAGAATCTGGCTTCATGTCAGCAGAGAATTAGTCTGCATGTCATAGCAGGAGAATGAGGCTTCACGTCAGCCACCACTGCAACAGTCCATTCTCAGATATTTAGGCCCCGGCACCCAGGCAGAGGAGAGAGGTCCCGTAACAGAGAATCTGGCTTCATGTCAGCAGAGAATCAGTCTGCATGTCATAGCAGAGAATCAGGCTTCACGTCACCCAACATTGGAACAGTCCATTGGCATATATTTAGGCCCTGGCACCCAGACAGAGGAGAGGTTCATTCAACTTTGGGTAGCCTCGCAATATAATGGTAAAATGAAAATAAAAATAGGATTGAATGAGGAAGTGCCCTGGAGTACAATAATATATGTTTAAGGGGAGGTAGTTAATGTCTAATCTGCACAAGGGATGGACAGGTCCTGTGGGATCCATGCCTGGTTCATTTTTATGAACGTCAGCTTGTCCACATTGGCTGTAGACAGGCGGCTGCGTTTGTCTGTAATGACGCCCCCTGCCGTGCTGAATACACGTTCAGACAAAACGCTGGCGCCGGGCAGGCCAGCACCTCCAAGCAAAGGCTAGCTCTGGCCACGTGGACAATTTAGAGACCCAGAAGTTGAATGGGGCCTGAACCATCAGTCAGTACGTGGAGGGGTGTGCACACTGTACTGTTCCACCATGTTAGTGAAATGTTGCCTCCTGCTAACACGTTGCGTATCAGGTGGTGGTGCAGTTAGCTGTGGCGTGTTGACAAAAGTTTTCCACATCTCTGCCATGCTAACCCTGCCCTCAGAGGAGCTGGCCGTGACACAGCTGCCTTGGCGACCTCTTGCTCCTCCTCTGCCTTGGCCTTGGGCTTCCACTTGTTCCCCTGTGACATTTGGGAATGCTCTCAGTAGCGCGTCTACCAACGTGCGCTTGTACTCGCGCATCTTCCTATCACGCTCCAGTGCAGGAAGTAAGGTGGGCACATTGTCTTTGTAGCGTGGATCCAGCAGGGTGGCAACCCAGTAGTCCGCACACGTTAAAATGTGGGCAACTCTGCTGTCGTTGCGCAGGCACTGCAGCATGTAGTCGCTCATGTGTGCCAGGCTGCCCAGGGGTAAGGACAAGCTGTCCTCTGTGCGAGGCGTATCGTCATCGTCCTGCCTTTCCCCCCAGCCACGCACCAGTGATGGGCCCGAGCTGCGTTGGGTGCCACCCCGCTGTGACCATGCTTCATCCTCATCCTCCTCCACCTCCTCCTCATCCTCGTCCTCCTCGTCCTCCAGTAGTGGGCCCTGGCTGGCCACATTTGTACCTGGCCTCTGCTGTTGCAAAAAACCTCCCTCTGAGTCACTTCGAAGAGACTGGCCTGAAAGTGCTAAAAATGACCCCTCTTCCTCCTCCTCCTCCTCCTGGGCCACCTCCTCTTCCATCATCACCCTAAGTGTTTTCTCAAGGAGACATAGAAGTGGTATTGTAACGCTGATAACGGCGTCATCGCCACTGGCCATGTTGGTGGAGTACTCGAAACAGCGCAACAGGGCACACAGGTCTCGCATGGAGGCCCAGTCATTGGTGGTGAAGTGGTGCTGTTCCGTAGTGCGACTGACCCGTGCGTGCTGCAGCTGAAACTCCACTATGGCCTGCTGCTGCTCGCACAGTCTGTCCAGCATGTGCAAGGTGGAGTTCCACCTGGTGGGCACGTCGCATATGAGGCGGTGAGCGGGAAGGCCGAAGTTACGCTGTAGCGCAGACAGGCGAGCAGCAGCAGGATGTGAACGCCGGAAGCGCGAACAGACGGCCCGCACTTTATTCAGCAGCTCTGACATGTCGGGGTAGTTGTGAATGAACTTCTGCACCACCAAATTCAGCACATGCGCCAAGCAAGGGATGTGCGTCAAACCGGCTAGTCCCAGAGCTGCAACGAGATTTCGCCCATTATCGCACACCACCAGGCCGGGCTTGAGGCTCACCGGCAGCAACCACTCGTCGGTCTGTTGTTCTATACCCCGCCACAACTCCTGTGCGGTGTGGGGCCTGTCCCCAAATTATATGAGTTTCAGAATGGCCTGCTGATGTTTACCCCGGGCTGTGCTGAAGTTGGTGGTGAAGGTGTGTGGCTGACTGGATGAGCAGGTGGAAGAAGAGGAGGAGGAAGCCGAGTAGGAGGAGGTGGCAACAGGAGGCAAAGAATGTTGCCCTGCGATCCTTGGCGGCGGAAGGACGTGCGCCAAACAGCTCTCCGCCTGGGGCCCAGCTGCCACTACATTTACCCAGTGTGCAGTTAGGGAGATATAGCGTCCCTGGCCGTGCTTACTGGTCCACGTATCTGTGGTTAGGTGGACCTTGCCACAGTTGGCGTTGCACAGTGCACACTTGATTTTATCGGATACTTGGTTGTGCAGGGAAGGCACGGCTCTCTTGGAGAAGTAGTGCCGGCAGGGAACAACATACTGTGGGACAGCAAGCGACATGAGCTGTTTGAAGCTGTCTGTGTCCACCAGCCTAAATGACAGCATTTCATAGGCCAGTAGTTTAGAAATGCTGGCATTCAGGGCCAGGGATCGAGGGTGGCTAGGTGGGAATTTACACTTTCTCTCAAATGTTTGTGAGATGGAGAGCTGAACGCTGCCGTGTGACATGGTTGAGATGCTTGGTGACGGAGGTGGGGGTGGTGTTGGTGGTACATCTCCTGTTTGCTGGGCGGCAGGTGCCAACGTTCCTCCAGAGGCGGAGGAAGAGGCCGAGGCGGCAGCAGCAGAAGAAGCCGAGGCGGCAGCAGCAGAAGAGGCCGAGGCGGCAGCAGTAGAAGAGGTAGCAGGGGGAGCCTGAGTGACTTCCTTGGTTTTAAGGTGTTTACTCCACTGCAGTTCATGCTTTGCATGCAGGTGCCTGGTCATGCAGGTTGTGCTAAGGTTCAGAACGTTAATGCCTCGCTTCAGGCTCTGATGGCACAGCGTGCAAACCACTCGGGTCTTGTCGTCAGCACATTGTTTGAAGAAGTGCCATGCCAGGGAACTCCTTGAAGCTGCCTTTGGGGTGCTCGGTCCCAGATGGCAGCGGTCAGTAGCAGGCGGAGTCTCTTGGCGGCGGGTGTTCTGCTTTTGCCCACTGCTCCCTCTTTTGCTACGCTGTTGGCTCGGTCTCACCACTGCCTCTTCCTCCGAACTGTGAAAGTCAGTGGCACGACCTTCATTCCATGTGGGGTCTAGGACCTCATCGTCCCCTGCATCGTCTTCCACCCAGTCTTGATCCCTGACCTCCTGTTCAGTCTGCACACTGCAGAAAGACGCAGCAGTTGGCACCCGTGTTTCGTCATCATCAGAGATGTGCTGAGGTGGTATTCCCAAACATAAGTGGTTGTGCGTCAGTGCATTCAATGTCTTTCACCGCTGGGGAAGGGCTGGGTGGATGCCCTTTGGGAAACCCTGCCAGCGGAGTCTTCAAACAGCATAAGAGACTGCTGCATAACTTGATGCTCAGACAGTTTCCCTGGTATGCATGGGGGTGATGTGACAGACTGATGGGGTTGGTTTTCAGGCGCCATCTGTGTGCTTTCTGCAGAAGACTGGGTGGGAGATAATGTGAACGTGCTGGATCCACTGTCGGCCACCCAATTGACTAATGCCTGTACCTGCTCAGGCCTTACCATCCTTAGAACGGCATTGGGCCCCACCAAATATCGTTGTAAATTATGGCGGCTACTGGGACCTGAGGTAGTTGGTACACTAGGACGTGTGGCTGTGGCAGAACGGCCACGTCCTCTCCCAGCACCAGAGGGTCCACTAACACCACCACGACCATGTCCGCGTCCTTTACTAGATGTTTTCCTCATTGTTATCGTTCACCACAACAACAAAAATATTATTTGACCCAATGTATTGAATTCAAATTCAGGCCTTTTTTTAAAGACAACTAACACTATCTGGCTATCTATTTAGGTACCGTATTACACTAATACAGGCACAGCAGTAACCACAGATTTAGCTGACTATAAATTTGAGGCCTATTATTTAGGCGCTGGGTGACAGATATAGGTTTACTGACAGAATTAGACTTGGAAATGCACAGTAGCGTGTGTGTGAAGTTATTCAGAATGACCCTATGTGCACCTTGAATCTGATATACCCTTTTAGGGATAGATTAAAAATAGCTTTGATACAGCAGAAACCACTAAATTAGGAAATTGCTAAATTGGGAATTGTATTTCAACCCAGAACAAAAACTGTGCTTTGACGGACACTAAATAACTTGACCAGCCACACCAGTAACGACAGATTTAGCTGGATATAAACTTGAGGCCTAGTATTTAGGTGCTGGGTGACAGGTATACGTTTACTGACAGAATTAGACTGGGATATGGCCAAAAAATAACCACACTATTGATGGTTAAATGCACTTGGTGTGACAGCTTGACCAACCACACTACTGAGGGTTAAATGCACTTGGTAACAGGCGCAGCTTGCCCCTGATGTAGTATATGGCCAAAAAATAACCAGACTATTGCTGGTTAAATGCACTTGGTGTGACAGCTTCACCCTGATGTAGGATTTAGCCAAAATACAACCACACCATTGAGGGTTAAATGCACTTGGTCGCAGCTTGTGCTGGCACACCACAAGACACAAAATGGCAGCCGATCACCCCAGAAAAAAGTGACTGAAAAACGCTCTGGGCAGCCTAAAAACAGTGAGCAATTCAATAGCAGCAGTTCAATCATCCACAGCTGCAGATCGATCTCTGAATGAAGTCCTTTGGAGGAGTTAATCTGTCTAATCTCGCCCTAACGTCGCGGCTGCAACCTCTCCCTATGCTGATCAGAGCAGAGTGACGTGCGGCGCTACGTGACTCCAGCTTAAATAGAGGCTGGGTCACATGGTGCTCTGGCCAATCACAGCCATGCCAATAGTAGGCATGGCTGTGACGGCCTCTTGGGGCAAGTAGTATGACGCTTGTTGATTGGCTGCTTTGCAGCCTTTCAAAAAGCGCCAAGAAAGCGACGAACACCGAACCCGAACTTTTACGAAAATGTCCGGGTTCGGGTCCGTGTCACGGACACCCCAAAATTCGGTACGAACCCGAACTATACAGTTCAGGTTCGCTCATCCCTATCCGTGGATCCTCCAAAAATAAAGGAAGACCCACGGACAAAAAAACGGTCACGGATCACGGACCTACGGACCCCGTTTTTGCGGACCGTGAAAAAATGCTGTCGTGTGCATGAGGCCTTATCGATAGCACACCTATACTAGTCCTTAAAAGGACTTTTGTGGCCCTATTACCTAGCATTTTGTGTCCCTGACAGTCTGTCCCTGCTCCACACAGCAACCTCTCCCTACACTGGTAAAACACTGAATGTAAAATGGCGGCCAGATCAGGTTTATTTATAAGGTAGGGTGTGTCCATGTGCTGAAACGTCTCCATTGGCTGTCCTGTACCACCTGATGGATGTGTCATGGGTCAAAGTTCTTCACAATGTAAAAGAATATGGCGGGAACGAATATCTCCATATGTTCGCATGTTCGGCGAATCGCGAACACGCAAAGTTCGCCACGAAACGACCGCTGGGTGAACCACAAGGCCATTTCTATTGACATATTTTTGGATGGCTTATATTGGAGTCGAGGGTAACGTCTCTGGTTTAACGTTTATATATGTCTGGGAGTATGCATGGCTGCTTTTTTGATTGGTTGATACTGCATCTGTCTGCACCCCTGGCACAAGGGTTGCTGTGGTCTATCTATATTACCCTAGTGTTACCTATTCAGTCAGATCACACATGTTTTTTCTGTATCTATTGGTACTAATTGTTACTTGTGTACGCCACCCCGATGAACCCCACTTGTGATAGTGGTAGGAACTGTGTTGAGCTAGTAAGACATTTAGTCTATCATGGCCTTGTGAAAGACGGTGTATGAAGCCATTTTATACAATTTAGGACTACTTGACCCCATTGAGCCCTGGGACATGAATTGTTGCCTGCCGTCCCACATCAACCACTACAAGCACTCCTGTGTTAAGGACATTGTAGGACCTTATAGGAAAGGTTCCAGTTAGTGGGATCATCTTTATCAGGGCTGCTGTCCTGCTGCAGACAGGACTACTGTATCGAGGGACTCATTGGGGGCAAAAATACTTCCTAATTTTAACTACTTAGTGTGTGACAGATTTTAATTTAACCCCTTAAGGACTCAGCCCTATTTGACTTTAAGAACTTGGCCATTTTTTGCAAATCTGACTAGTGTCACTTTAAGTGCTGATAACTTTAAAACGCTTTGACTTATGCAGGCCATTATGAGATTGTTTTTTCATCACATATTGTACTTCATGACACTGGTAAAATGAAGTAAAAAAAAATCATTTTTATTTATAAAAAGATACCAAATTTACCAAAAATGTGTAAAACATTGCAAATTTCCAAGTTTCAATTTCTCTACTTCTAAAATAGTAATACCTCCAAAAATAGTTATTACTTTACATTCCCCATATGTCTACTTCATGTTTGGATCATTTTGGGAATGCTATTTTATTTTTTGGGGATGTTACAAGGCTTAGAAGTTTTGAAGCAAATCTTGAAATTTTCCAGAAATTTTCAAAAACCCAATTTTTAGGGACCAGTTTAGGTCTGAAGTCTTTTTGCGAGGCTTACATAATAGAAACCACCCAAAAATGACCCCATTCTATAAACTACACCCCTCAAGGTATTCAGAACTGATTTTACAAACTTTGTTAACCCTTTAGGTGTTCTACAAGAATTAATGGAAAATAGAGATACAATTTCAAAATTTCACTTTTTTGGCAGATTTTCCATTTACATTTTTTTTTTCCAGTTACAAAGCAAGGGTTAACAGCCAAACCAAACGCAATATTCATGCACCTGATTCTGTAGTAGAGATGTCGCTAACATAAAATTTTCCGTTCGTGAACAGCGAAAGCGAATTTTCGCAAATGATCGCGAACGGGCGAACCGGGCAAACCGCCATTGACTTCAATGGGCAGGCGAATTTTAAAACCCACAGGGACTCTTTCTGGCCACAATAGTGATGGAAAAGTTGTTTCAAGGGGACTAACACCTGGACAGTGGCATGCCGGAGGGGGATCCATGGCAAAACTCCCATGGAAAATTACATAGTTGACGCAGAGTTGGATTTTAATCCATAAAGGGCATAAATCACCTAACAATCCAATTTTTTTTTTTAACAACGTGGTTTAAAACATCCAGTGTGTGTATATGATCAGGTGTGATGTTGTATCGATCAGGTAGTGTAAGGGTTACGCCCGCTTCACAGACATTGACAGACCAAACTCCTCTTTTAATGCACTGCAAACCACCGCAAAGAGTCCATTTGCCCAACCGCAAACTTCCCATTTGCACAAGGTTGGATACCAAGCTAGCCATGTCCTGTTGATGTCATTGAAGGTTTCTTCCTCCACCCAGCCACGTACAACACCAAGGGTCCCCGAAAGGTGAATTGAATAGATTTTTCGAATGGGGAGATGGTTAAAAAAACACTGGCTCCCTCCCCTTTGTTTGAATCCACGGTCACTGCGTCTGCGCCGTGCAATTTACTGTCCCACCCGATATGAGTGGTATTTCCTGTAGTTCTCTCTTCTCATCAGTTTAATCCCTGTTACGTCCCCAATCTGGGGTCCATTTATTAAATAGATGTTTCGAACGGGGAGATGGTTAAAAAATTGCTGGCTCCCTCCCCTTTGTTTGAATCCACGCCACGGTCACTGCGTCTGCGCCGTGCAATTTACTGTCACACCCGATATGAGTGCTATTTTCTGTAGTACTATTCTCATCAGTTTAATCCCTGTTACGTCCCCTATCAGGATGGGATTGCCTTTTGTGAAATAGGCCGTGTATCTTCGACTGCCTTCACAGTGACAGACCAAACTCTGATACACCAAACTGAATTGATTTTAGGAACCGGGAGATGGAAAAAGCAGCTTGGTCGGTCCTCTTACTCCCAAGTTGGGGCACTGCGCGTGCATGGAGCAATGTGCTGTGACACCCTATATGAGTGGTGTCTTAACTAGTCCTATTCCTATCAGTTTAATCCCTGTTACGTCCCCTATCCGGGGACATCCTGGAATAATTTAGTTCTGAGCTTTGTACTTGATTTGTATTGGAATTGTTGGGGATTTTTTAAATTGTCTGCATTATTTCTAATGAACTATTAAGAGACTTTATTATGATTTTTTTATTTTATGTATTAAAAACCCACCCATACAACTTAAAAAAAGATAAATATATATATATATTTTTTTTCTATAAAAAAAATCCAGCTATCCCGATCGCTTTTGGTCTGATCATAATGAAGCAACGGCCTTATCATCTGGGGTGTGGCAACATTGCCAACACACTCATAGAGGTGATGATCGCTTCATTGTGATACGCACGCCCCTTCACCACAACAAGGTAACGATAACGAAAGGGGAATTGACACTTGTATGTGCCTTTTTTTTGTTTTGTTTTTGCAGCCACAGTGCAGCACCAGAGGCCAGAAAAATTAGGCATGTACACATGCCTGAAAAACAATGTTATTTTCAAGGCAGAAAGGTGACTAAAACATTGCGGCTTGAACCCTAGTTGGTGGCGGAGAATTCACGAAAGTCATCCGGTATGCAGACAATAAATACTGCAGCGTGTGGACCATTTTGAGGCCAAGGCATGTCATCAGGCCTTTTGTTAGTTAAACGTATCCCCTACTGTCAGTCCCTTCGGGATCCATGCCTCATTCATCTTAATGAAGGTGAGGTAATCAACACTTTTTTGACCGAGGCGACTTCTTTTGTCAGTGACAATGCCTCCTGCTGCACTGAAGGTCCTTTCTGACAGGACACTTGAAGCGGGGCAGGCCAGAAGTTCTATCGCAAACTGGGATAGCTCAAGCCACAGGTCAAGCCTGCACACCCAGTAGTCAAGGGGTTCATCGCTCCTCAGAGTGTCGATATCTGCAGTTAAGGCGAGGTAGTCTGCCACCTGTCGGTCAAGTCGTTCTCTAAGGCTGGATCCCGAAGGGCTGTGGCGATGTGTAGGACTGAAAAAGCTCTGCATGTCCTCCATCAACAACACATCTGTAAAGCGTCCTGTCCTTGCCGCCGTGGTCGTGGTAGGAGGAGGATTACTTTCACCTCTTCCCCAGTTAGATTCCCGTTGTGCTGTGACATCCCCCTTATAAGCTGTGTAAAGCATATTTTTTAGTTTGGTTTTGAACTGCTGCATCCTTTCTGACTTCCGGTAATTTGGTAACATTTCCGCCACTTTCTGCTTATACCGGGGGTCTAGTAGCGTGGCCACCCAGTACTTTTTATACGAGGGTCCCTCAACAGACATGACAGCATGAAAGACCCCATTTGCACAAGGTTGGATGCCGAGCTACTCATTTCCCGTTCCTCCTCCTCACTGATGTCATTGACGGTCTGTTCTTCCCCCCAGCCACGTACAACACCACGGGTCCCAGATAGGTGACAACAACGAGCACCCTGGGATGCCTGCTGTGGTTGGTCTTCCTCCTCCTCAAAGCCACATTCCTCCTCTGACTCCTCTTCCTCATACTCCTCTTGCAGCGTTGCCGCAGGTCCGGCAAGCGATGATGACAAGGCTGTTTCTGGTGGTGATGGTGACCACAACTCTTCCTCTTCCCGCTCATCTACAGCCTGATCCAGCACTCTTCGCAGGGCACGCTCCAGGAAGAAAACAAATGGGATGAGGTCACTGATGGTGCCTTCGGTGCGACTGACTAGGTTTGTCACCTCCTCAAAAGGACGCGTGAGCCTACAGGCATTGCGCATGAGCGTCCAGTAACGTGTCCAAAAAATTCCCAGCTCCGCAGAGGCTGTCCTAGCACCCCGGTCATACAAATACTCGTTGACAGCTTTTTCTTGTTGGAGCAGGCGGTCGAACATTAGAAGTGTTGAATTCCAACGTGTCGGGCTGTCGCAAATCAAGCGCCTCACTGGCATGTTTTTTCGGCGCTGAATGTCTGCAAAGTGCGCCATGGCCGTGTAGGAATGCCTGAAATGGCCACACACCTTCCTGGCCTGATTGAGGACGTCCTGTAAGCCTGGGTACTTAGACACAAAGCGTTGTACGATGAGATTCAACACATGTGCCATGCACGGCACATGTGACAACTTGCCCAAATTCAATGCCGCCAACAAATTGCTTCCATTGTCACACACCACTTTGCCGATCTCCAGTTGGTGCGGGGTCAGCCACTGATCCACCTGTGCATTCAGGGAGGACAGGAGTGCTGGTCTGGTGTGGCTCTCTGCTTTCAGGCAAGTCAGCCCCAAGACAGCGTGACACTGTCGTATCCGGGATGTGAAATAGCCCCTGGGGAGCTGGGGGGATTCAGTTGGTGTGCAGCCAGACGCTGCAGCAGAAGAGGACTCAGCCGAGGAGGTTATGGAAGAGGATGGAGTAGGAGGAGTAGAGGAGGTGGCAGTAGGCCTGCCTGCAAGTCGTGGCGGTGTCACCAACTCCGCTGCAGAGCCACGCATTCCATGCTTGGCAGCCATCAGCAGGTTGACCCAATGCGCAGTGTAGGTGATATACCTGCCCTGACCGTGCTTTGCAGACCAGGTATCAGTGGTCAGATGGACCCTTGCCCCAACACTGTATGCCAGAGATGCCATGACTTCCTTTTCAATCACCGAGTAGAGGTTTGGGATTGCCTTATTAGAAAAAAAATTAGTCCGGGTACCTTCCACTGTGGTGTCCCAATAGCGCCAATCTTTTGAAGGCCTCAGACTCCACCAGCTGGTATGGTAAAAGCTGGCGGGCTAAGAGTTCCGTCAAGCCAGCTGTCAGACGCCGGGCAAGGGGGTGACTCTGTGACATTGGCTTCTTACGCTCAAACATTTCCTTTACAGACACCTGACTGTGGGCAGATGAGATGGAACTGCTCAAGGTGAGAGGCGGAGTGGCGGGTGGTTGAGAGGGGGCAAGGAGGACAGCAGTGGTTGACGTGGCTGAAGATGCTGGACCAGGAGGAGGATGGTGGCTTTGAGCTTGTGTGCTGCTTCTACTCGTCATCATGTGTTGATCCCATAGGCGTTTGTGATGTGCCATCATGTGCCTTCGCAAAGCAGTTGTACCTAGGTGGGTGTTAGATTTCCCATGACTCAGTTTCTTTTGGCACAGGTTGCAAATGGCATCGCTGTTGTCAGAGGCAGACACACACAAAAAATGCCACACTGCTGAGCTTTGCAATGACGGCATTCTGGTGGTGGCAACAGCATGCGTTGATTGGCGTGCTGTCTGGCTGACCCCGGGTGCCGATATATGCTGTCTGACTGTGCCACTAGCTCCTTGCGACTACCTCCCCCTGCTTACAACTCGTCTCCTCCTTCTCTCTGTCTCCCCTTCTGAACTTTCCCCCTCTTCTTCTTCTCTTCGAGCAGGGACCCACGTGGCATCCACAGACACATCGTCATCATCAACCGCTTCACTTGTATCTGACACCTCAGCAAAGGAAGCAGCAGCGGGTACAACATCATCATCATCATCACACTGTACATCCATGTGTGTAATGCTGCCTGACTGAGACATATCCCTGTTATCTACATCCCCTGGCAATAATGGTTGCGCATCACTAATTTCATCCAACTGATGTGTAAATAACTCCTCTGAGGGATCAAGTGAAGCGGCTGTGGTGGCTGTGGTGGTAGTGGTGGTGGCGGGCGGGAGAGTGGTAACTTGAGAGCAGGTGACCATAGCTGAGCTGGAGGAGGATGGTGCGTCAAGGTTCTTAGCGGAAGCTGTTGAAGATTGGGTGTCCTGTGTAAGCCAGTCAACTATATTCTCAGAATTTTTTTTTGGGTTCAGGGTACGTGGCCTCTGAACACTGGGCATTATTCCAGGGCCAGCGCAAATCACAGCACCACAAACACGACGGCCCCTGCGACGTGGCCTGCCTCTGCTGTCAATTTTTATTAGATAAGTGTTACTATGCGTGCAAGGTACTGTGCCACCCTATATAAGTGGTGGGCAGTGGGCACAGTACAGTCTGTGTGGGCCTGGCTGACACACACGGGCTTGCAAATGTGATTAGATGACAGTTAAATTTAAAATAGATTTTTTTTTTTTCTGAAAGGTATTTGGGCGAATGACACCCTGTAACGGTATGAGTGCAGGCCTAGCCACTAGCCAGTGGACACAATACAGTATGTGTGGGGGCCTGACACACACGGGCTTGCAAATGTGATTAGATCACAGTTAAATTTTAAATAGATTTTTTTTTTCCTGCAAAGTATTTGAGTGAATCACACCCTGTAACAGTATGAGTGCAGGCCGAACCAGCCACTAGCCAGTGGACACAATACAGTATGTGTGGGGGCCTGACACACACGGGCTTGCAAATGTGATTAGATCACAGAAAAATATTAAATATTATTTTTTTTTTCTGCAAGGTATTTTCTGTCACACCCTGTATGAATGGTGTGCACACAGTGCTGTCTATGACTGAGCCTGCAGCCTCTCACACACGGGCAGCCAGGCAACTGCAATATATATATATATATATGAAAGAAAAAAAAAAGCAGACTGATGTACCAGCCCTGAAAAGGGCTTTTTGGGGTGCTGTCTGGACGCTGTCCTTACAGCAGATGAGTCTGTGGACACAGAACAATGCCCTAGCTAACACTTTCCCTATTGAATCTGCAGCAGCAGCAGCACTGTCCCTCCTCTCTCTGTGAAAGCAGATTCCGAATGAATCTAAAATGGATGCTGTCCTGGAGGTGGGAGGGTCTGGGAGGGAGGGTCTGCTGCTGATTGCCTGGAATGTGTCTGCTGACTGTGAGGTAAAGGGTCAAAGTTTACTCAATGATGATGTATAGGGGGTGGACCGAACATCGCATATGTTCGCCCGCAGCGGCGAACGCGAACAAGCTTTGTTCGCCGGGAACTATTCGCTGGCGAATAGTTCGGGACATCACTATTCTGTACTTTACAGAAACACCCCATAGGTGGTCGTAAACCGCTGTACGGGCACACGGTAGGGCGCAGAAGGAAAGGGATGCCATACGGTTTTTGGAAGGCAGGTTTTACTGGATTGGCTTTTTTGACACCATGTCCCATTTGAAGCTCCCCTGATGCACCTCTAGAGTAGAAACTCCAAAAAAGTGACCCCAATTTAGAAACTACGGGATAGGGTGGCAGTTTTGTTGGTACTAGTTTAGGGTACATATGATTTTTGGTTGCTCTATATTACACTTTTTGTGAGGCACGGTAACAAGAAATAGCTGTTTTGGCACCGTTTTTATTTTTTGTTATTTACAACATTCATCTGATAGGTTAGATCATGTGATATTTTTATAGACCAGGTTGTCACGGATGCGGCAATACCTAATATGTATACTTTTATTTTATTTATGTAAGTTTTACACACAATGATTTCTTTTTTTAAACAAAAAAAATAATGTTTTGGTGTTTCCATAGTCTGAGAGACATACTTTTTTCAGTTTTTGAGCGATTACCTTGGGTAGGGTATGATTTTTGTGGGATGAGATGATGGTTTTATTGGCACTATTTTGGGGTGCTTGTGACTTTTTGATCGCTTGCTATTACACATTTTTTGTGATGTAAGGTGACAAAAAATTGCCTTTTTTACACCGTTTTTATTTTTATTTTTTTACGCTATTCACCTGAGGGGTTAGGTCATGTGATATTTTTATATAGCAAGTTACGGACGCTACAATACCCAAAATGTATACTTTTTTAATTAAGTAAGTTTTACACAATGATTTCATTTTTGAAGCAAAAAAAATCATGTTTTAGTCTTTCCATAGTCTGAGAGCCATAATTTTGGGGAGGGTATGATTCTTGCGGGATGAGATGATGGTTTGATTGGCACTATTTTGGGGTGCATATGACTTTTTGATCGCTTGGTATTACACTTTTTGCGATGTCACAAAGAGTCACAAATGCTTGAACCAAGGCTCCAGCAGATGTTGCTGGAAAAAAAACTTGTAGTTATCAGAACACATATCTATCAGAATCCATATTCCATGTGATCTTTTTGTCCCAGCACCAACATTCCTCTAGGTTTTTTCTATGTATCTTCCATTTTATTTTTTTCTCCTACTATAAACAGCCAGGTCCATAAATATTGGGACACAATTCTAACATTTTGGGCTCTATACACCACCACAATGGATTTGAAATGAAACGAACAAGTTGTGCTTTAACTGCAGACTGTCAGCTGGGGGGTAATTATATCCAAATCAGGTGAACGGTGCAGGAATTACAGCAGTAGTTTGCATATGTGCCTCCCACTTGTTAAGGGACCAAAAGTAATGGGACAGAATGATAATCATAAATGTGAAGAAAGTTGTCTGCTTAAGATCTAGAGCTTCAGATTTTCAAGTGAGGGACTGAGTGGTTTTGCCTATAGTTTTTTATGCTTTTTATATATTTTTTTATGTGCATTTGAGACCTGGATTTCTGCATGTTCTTCCAAGGCTCCATTTTTGGAAAAGCAAAAAGAATGTTTCCCGTAGAGGATGGCAGTCGAAAAGATATTTCAAGTGATGTTATGCCTAGGAAATCCTAGACTCTGTTGAAGTCCTCTGGAGCTTGCATGATGATCCTCCAACCCTCCTTTAAAGAAAAGCGAAAGTAAAACAAAAAAGAGTACTGAAGGTTCTGAACTCTCCGTGTCTCAAAAAATTTCATGATACTGCTTTTCACCAGTGCGTGTGGCATAATGTTCAGCTATTTTCCCATCTCACAGCCTTTAGCTTCCAGATGAAATCTCAGGGCTTCTCATTAGGTTTATACTTTAGGTGCAGGGTTACACCTATCTTTTCAGTTGCAGTTTGGTATGTGGTCTCCCAGTCCAAGAGGCATGAAAATAACTCAATTGTTACTTTCTGCAGTGCTTTCACAGCCTATGACTTTAGCCGACCTTTGAGTTTACATTCCCCTAATACTCCTGTTCTTCTAGTCACCTATTAAGGTGAGGGCCTTATTATTGTCTGCACATTGTTTATTTACTTGTGTGGTAAGAGCTCCAGCGAAAGAGATTAATTCAAAGAATATGTTTCTGTCACCGTGCTTTATCCAGGGAGAGAGAGTTCTTTTTTTAAAGGAATTTCTGCATATCTACTTGGCCCTTGTGAGTCCTAGAGGTGCTATGGGGTCTATACCCTGGTCTTTCCCATATTTTACCATATAAAATAAGAACAGTGGCTTTTAAGTGGCTTTTTGTTCCCAGCTCTAATAAAACTTCAATTGTAAGTGTCTATGACATGGAATGTCCAGGCTGTGCCCTCCACACTTTTTTTGTAATAGGCATTCTAGGGCTCAAGCACTTGAGAATCTTCATTTCCTCTAACCAGCCTGAGCTTTATTTATTTAAATTATAGACATCAGTTGTGCAGGTTAGAACCAAAAAACAGAACTACAGTACTCCATCCACTGCCTTGTTGCTGCTGTTCTCCTTGCATTCCAGTCAATAGGATGTGTCTTTGATGAGCCATCCTAAGTCTCATCTCGTAAGACCCCTTTAAGAAGTTCCTATACGTACAGTGCCTTTCCCCCCTTGACTTTTTTTGTATTTTGTTGCCTCACAACCTGGAATTAACATGGATTTTTGAGGATTTGCATCATTTAATTTACAGAACATGCCCACAACTTTGAAGATGTCAATAACAGAAAAAGTCAATGTGCATAACTATTCTCCCCCCGAAAGTCAATACTTTGTAGAGCCACGTTTTGTGGCAATCACAGCTCCAAGTCACTATGGATAAGTCTCTATGAGCTTGTCACATCTTACCACTGGGATTTTTGCCTATTCCTTCTTGCAAAACTGTTCCAGCTCCTTCCAGTTGGATGGTATGCGCTTATGAACAGCAATCTTTAAGTCTGACCACAGATTTTCTATTGGATTGAGATCTGGGCTGTGACTAGGCCATTCCAACACATTTACATGTTTTCTCTTAAACCACTCAAGTGTAGCTTTAGCAGTGTGTTTGGGGTCATTGTCCTGCTGGAAGGTGAACCTCCGTCCTAGCCTCAAATCACGCACAGAGTGGGACAGGTTTTGATAAAAAAATATCCCTGTATTCAGCTCCATTCATCTTTCCCTCAACTCTGACCAGTTTCCCAGTCCCGGCTGCTGAAAAACATTCCCCCAGCATGATGCTGCCACCACCATGTTTCACTGTGGGGATGGTGTTCTTTGGGTGATGTGATGTGTTGGGTTTGCGCCAGACATAGCATTTTCTTTGAGGCTGAAAAATGCAATTTTAGTCTCCTCAGACCAGAGCACCTTCCTGGGAGTCTCCCACATGCCTTTTCGCAAACTCACAACGTGCCTTTTTGTTTTTAGCTGAAAGTAATGGCCTTCTTCTGGCCACTATGCCATAAAGCCCAACTCTATGGAGCTTACGGCTTATTGTTGTCCAATGTACAGATACTCCAGTCTCTGCTGTTGAACTCTGGAGCTCCTCCAGGGTTACCTTGGGTCTCGGTGCTGCCTCTCTGATTAATGCCCTCTTTGCCCTAACCATGAGTTTTGGTGGGCGGTCGTCTCTTGGCAGGTTTGCTGCTGTGCCATGTTCTTTCCATTTGTGTCACCGCCAGATCTCTGAGAAGCTTTGACAGACGTTCTTCAGTACCTCTTGCTTGAGGTTCTTTTGTTTTGGTTTCGTTTTGTCATCTCGTTTCCCTCTCTCAGCTGTCATCTAGTTGCACTGATTGCATCCCTTTATATCCCCTCCCATACTGCATCACTTTGCGGTTTATACAACTTCCTGGATTGTGCTCACTGCTAGATGCTGCAACTGCTGGTTCCTCAGTTAAGTCTTTTCCTTTGTGTTTTCCTGTTGGCTTGATTCTAGGTGACCCTGACTCCCTCCGTATTAAGTGCAGGGAGCCGGTGGTCGTGTCCCCTCACTATTATAGGGTTTTCAGGTGTCACACAGTCTAGGTACGAGGGCATGCAATTTTCTATCATAAATATCTTTGCATGGCTGAGCAGTCAGGGAGAGCTCTAGGGCTTTTACAGGGCTCACCCATATGTTCCTTAGTTTGGGATCAAGTCAGTTACTTCAAGTTATTTGTTACTTCTAGTTTTCTGCAACACCATCCGTGACAATTTGGTTATGATAGATTTGATGGTGCTCCTGGGGATCATCAAAGATTTGGATATTTTTTTATAACCTAACCCTGACTTGTACTTCTCAACAACATTGTCCCTTACTTGTTTGGAGAGTTCCTTGGTCTTCATGGCAGTGTTTGGTTAGTGATGCCTCTTGCTTAGGTGTTGCAGCCTCTGGGGCCTTTCAAAAAATGTGTGTATATGTAATGACAGATCATGTGACACTTAGATTGCACACAGGTGGACATCATTTCACTAATTATGTGACTTATGTGATTTCTGAAGGTAATTTGTTGCACCAGAGCTTTTTATGGGCTTCCTAACAAAGGGGGCGAATACATACGCATATGTCAATTTTCGGTTTTCTATTTCTAAACAATAGCTTTATTTATATATTTGCCTAATTTTACTTCACCAACTTAGACTATTGTGTTCTGATCCATCATATACAATTCAGATTAACAAAACATTCAACTTAAGACTGTAATGTACCAAAATACAAAAAAAGTCAAGGGGGGTGAATACTTTTGCAAGGCATTGTATTTAAGCTGTTCTAATAAACCCTCTGAAATTTGTATAGAAACTAATAACAGCCACTCCTAAATTTGATTGTGGTAAGGCAAGGCAGTGACTTGCCCTTGTGCGCTTTAGATTTTATCCTATCACCTTAGTCCCCTGCCGACTTTATATACTTTTACTTCACATAGGATCGTTGGGACACTTGTCATAATGAATAGATGCCTGTAGACCACTTGAGCTGGTGTCTGGGATCTTCGCTGTGACCGAAGCTGTGAAATGAGAGATCGGTCACCTTGCTGTGCATATATGGTGGTTGACAGCTTACTGGCATCATGTATAAAGTCATATGCCGGTAGGCAAGTGGTTAAACATAATGTATTCATTCAGATCTCAGCTCATTCAGGTGTTAGGAGTGCAGTGGGAGATTCTGCTAAGTGGTTGATAACTATTGCTATCAGTGGCGACTCTAGGAACAATATATAGGAGGGGCACATATGATACCACAGTCAAAAATGGGGGGGCACTAATAATTTTCACCACTGAAAAAACTAAATAAGTACTGTATATATAAATAAGATGACAAAATAGGAGAGTATTGCGGTCTGCAGGGATACCTTATTGTACTAACCTAATACTTAGAAGACAAGCTTTCAAGAGTTTTTCTTTCTTCCTCGGTTTTGCTTCAGACCTGAGAAAGAGAGAAACACTCTCAAAAACTTTTCTTTATAGTTTAAAGCAGTTTCTGCAAACACCAGGGCTGTGGGAATAATCCCATACGGTAAACATGTCACTAAAGACCAATGAACAGGCGCTCACAGGATTACTCACAGAAGGGGGAAGAGTTTGGAGAAGGGAACAATCTAGGACAACAGAACTGAATAGGAAAGTGAGTAGAATTGGAGAATATTTTTCAAATCAGCCATGTTGTCCTATATTGTTCACTTCTCCAAACTCTTCACCCCTTTGTGAAATAACCCTGTGGGTGTTGTTGGTGTGTGCAACTTAGGCTACTTTCACACCTGCGTTCAGGTGTCCGCTCGTGAGCTCCGTTTGAAGGGGCTCACGAGCGGCCCTGAACGCAGCCGTCTGGCCCTAATGCATTCTCAGTGGAGGCGGATCCAATGAGAATGCATCCGTCTGCCAGCGCTCAGCCTCCGCTCCGCTCAGTGAGCGGACACCTGAACGCTGCAAGCAGCCTGGCCATGCGGAGGCAAGTGGATCCGTCCAGACTTATAATGGAAGTCAATGGGGACGGATCCGCTTGAAGATGACACCATATGGCTCAATCTTCAAGCGGATCCGTCCCCCATTGACTTTCAATGTAAAGTCTGAACGGATCCGCTCAGGCTACTTTCACACTTAGAAAATTTTTCTAAGTTATAATGCAGACGGATCCGTTCTGAAGGGAGCCACCGTCTGCATTAATATGAGCGGATCCGTTAAGAACGCTAGTGTGAAAGTAGCCTAATACTACTTACCACGTAGCAATTTTACACAGCGGCCACTTCCTCCCTACTTAAAAGTTAAAATTAGACATTAAACTAAACTTACCAAGGAGCTATTCAGTCATCTGCTGTGCTGTCCTCTGCTTGCTTCCACTGATTCTTTCCCCTACTTTCAGTCTCTCCTCAGTGCGCAGATGCACTGTTATGGAGGATCTGTGGATGACGCACTGTTATGGAGGATCTGTGGATGACACACTGTTATGGAGGATCTGTGGATGACACACTGTTATGGGGGATCTGTGGAGGACACACTGTTATGGGGGATCTGTGGATGACACACTGTTATGGGGGATCTGTGGATGACACACTGTTATGGAGGATCTGTGGATGACGCACTGTTATGGAGGATCTGTGGATGACACACTGTTATGGAGGATCTGTGGATGACACACTGTTATGGGGGATCTGTGGAGGACACACTGTTATGGGGGATCTGTGGATGACACACTGTTATGGGGGATCTGTGGAGGACACACTGTTATGGAGGATCTGTGGATGACATACTGTTATGGGGGATCTGTGGATGACACACTGTTATGGAGGATCTGTGGATGACGCACTGTTATGGAGGATCTGTGGATGACGCACTGTTATGGAGGATCTGTGGATGACGCACTGTTATGGAGGATCTGTGGATGACACTGTTATGGAGGATCTGTGGATGACACACTGTTATGGAGGATCTGTGGATGACACACTGTTATGGGGGATCTGTGGATGACACACTGTTATGGGGGATCTGTGGATGACACACTGTTATGGGGGATCTGTGGAGGACACACTGTTATGGAGGATCTGTGGATGACACACTGTTATGGGGGATCTGTGGATGACACACTGTTATGGAGGATCTGTGGATGACGCACTGTTATGGAGGATCTGTGGATGACACACTGTTATGGAGGATCTGTGGATGACACTGTTATGGAGGATCTGTGGATGACACACTGTTATGGGGGATCTGTGGAGGACACACTGTTATGGGGGATCTGTGGAGGACACTGTTATGGGGGATCTGTGGATGACACACTGTTATAGGGGATCTGTGGATGACACCGTAGCAATTTTTTCCCACACTGCCCCACAATAGTAATTGTCCCCCACACTGCCCCCACAGTAGTAATTGTCCCCACACTGCCCCCACAGTAGTAATTGTCCCTCACACTGCCCCCACAGTAGTAATTGTCCCTCACACTGCCCCCACAGTAGTAATTGTCCCTCACACTGCCCCCACAGTAGAAATTGTCCCCCACACTGCCCCCACAGTAGTAATTGTCCCTCACACTGCCCCCACAGTAGTAATTGTCCCCCACACTGCCCCCACAGTAGTAATTGTCCCCCACACTGCCCCCACAGTAGTAATTGTCCCTCACACTGACCCTACAGTAGTAATTGTCCCCCACACTGCCCCCACAGTAGTAATTGTCCCTCACACTGACCCCACAGTAGTAATTGTCCCTCACACTGACCCCACAGTAGTAATTGTCTCCCACACTGCCCCCACAGTATTAATTGTCCCCCATAGTAGAAATTGTCCCCCACACTGCCAGTGCCCCCACAGAGGTAATTGTCCCCCACACTGCCAGTGCCCCCACAGAGGTAATTGTCCCCCACACTGCCAGTGCCCCCACAGTGATGTATTATATGTCCCCCACACTGCCAGTGCCCCCACAGTAATGTATTAATTCTCCCCCACACTGCCCCCATGAATAGTTTGCTCCCCATGTAGAAATTTGCCCCCTACTGTCCCTTCAGTAATATGATCCTCCTGTGCCCCCCAGTAATGTCCCCCAAAGTTGGCACTTGGCAGTGGCACACAAAAAAATAAAGCTAAAACTTACCTTTTGTCCCAGACTTGGTACTAGACACGCGCGCACAGGCACGCGATGACATCATCACGCCCGCTTGCGGTGGGATTTTACTACCGCATAGGCTTCAGGCCTTGTTGGACTGAAGCCTATAGTGGTGATCGGCAGGGCAGGGAACTATGTACTGCCATGCCCCGCCGTACTCTGTGGGTGCCTTGTCGACCGCCGGCCTGTGTTTTTTTTACAGGGGAATCAGCGGGCGGGGGGGGGGGCGGGGATAACCTAGGGGGTCTATTGCCTCCCTTGCCCCTCTGTAGCGGCGCCTATGATGGCTATATGCACAATTATACCACTTATAGCACTGTGCATAGTTGACAGTTGTCGTGTTTTGCTGATGCTATGTGATGCTCTACTTAGTGTATTGCACTGCCCTTAGTGTCATGTTCACTTTATTATCAATGTGGTGGATGCATGTAAATGTAATGTATGTGAATTCTGTATGTACACTGTTGTTTTATGGCATTGGTGCTCACTTCTTGCCGAGTCTCAACACATGTAGGAGCGTACTAATGTGTGCCCTTTACTAAGACCCTGTAAACAGAGCCAAAAATAAGTAATACGCATAATGATTACAACTAAATGTTGTTGTTTTTTAGCTCTGTATATACAAAAGAAGAGAGGGCATCTCATGAGGGTGGTGTCACTGGTGTAAGTACCTCAAATAACATACTTTCCTGGTTTACTGTAGATATGGTCCTTAATATGTTAAAAAAGTAAAAGCGAACAAGGCCCCAGGTCCAGATGGATGACACCCTGGAGTTCTAAAGGAGCTCAGTTCAGTTATTGCTTTGCCTCAGTTCATAATATTTACAGATTCCTTAATGACAGCATTGTACCAAGGGACTGGCACAAGGCGAATGTGGTGCCCATTTTCAAAAAGGTGGTAGGTCTTCACCGGGGAATTATAGACCAGTAAGCTTAACCTCCACTGTGGGAAAAATGATTGAGGGCCTTCTATGGGTAAATAATATGTGATGATGAGCGAACCCGAACTTTAAGAGTTTGGGAACCAGAACTCGAACACGGACTTTGTCACGGGTGTTCGGGTTCAGTGTTCTGATGCTGAATAAAGGTTGTTGAAAGGCTGCAGCGCAGTCAACAAGATTTTAAGCTGTGGGCACTTGAAAGCTATCACTGTCATGCCTAGTATTGGCATGGCAGTGATTGGCCGGCGCATCACTTGACTTGGCCTGTATAAATGCCGGACCACATGTGGCACCGCCATTCTGCTCTAACTAGTGTAGGGACAGGACCAGAGGCGTAACTAGAGTTCTATGGGCCCCGGGACAAACTTTGAATTGGGCCCCCCACCCACCACCTGCCCCGACACCCCTGGTCAGACACAGGGGACTGGCATGGCAGTAAATCCTTTATAGGGGCCTGGCCTCGGGGGCAAAATCATGAAATATATACAGAGCGGGCAAATAATTTTATATAAACACAGGGGACAAATGTAATATATACAGAGGGGGCAAAATTTATATATATGCAGGGGGCAAATGCAGGGGCGTAACGATCGCGGTTGCACCCTCTGCGACTGCGATCGTTACGCCTCTGCCTTTATATAAACCCATTTTGCCCCCTCTGTATATATTACATTTGTCCCCTGCGTATGGATTTCATTTTTTGCCCGCTCTGTATATATTTTATTTTTTTCACTTTGCCCCTATATATGTCATGATTTGGCCAGGCCTCTATGAAGGATTTGCTGCCATGCCAGTCCCCTGTGTATTGCCACTGTGCCGCACTGCGATTTTTATGGTGCTTTTTGAAAGGCTGCAAACCAGCCACTCAACAAGCGTCATACTACTTGCCCCAAGAGACCGTCACAGCCATGCCTACTATTGGCATGGCTGTGATTGGCCAACTGCAGCATGTGACCCAGCCTCTATTTAAGCTGGAGTCACTTAGCGCCGCACGTCACTCTGCTCGGATTAGTGTAGGGAGAGGCTGCAGACGCTGTGAGGGAGAGATCAGGGAGCGATCTTATCAAGAACTGGTTTATGTACTCAGCGATCTACAGCAAAAGTGTTTTGTGGGTGCAGTGCACAATTTTTTTAAGCCTGCCCTGAGCCAACTACTGTTGAAAACAAACTTTTTTCTCTTCAGTTAGTTTTGTTATATGTCCCAATATTTTGGGGGATACCCAATTTAAAAATAAAAATAACACACATCAGTGTTGGCTACCTATTCCTCCTTCACCGCCGCTTCCATCTACACTGCCACGTCAACCTACAACGCCACATCCACCCATGCACCGCCTCCTCAACCTCCTACTCCTAGATCCAGATTGTTATTTTTAATTTTTCTGTATTTTATGTTATTTTAAGTCATTTCCCTATCCACATTTGATTGCAGAACAGTTGTCATGCTCCTAAACACATGTTGATGCCTTTTGCAGCTCTCTAGCCCTTTCCAGGACTATTTTAGAGCCATTTTAGTGCCCAAAAGTTTGGGACCCTTTGACCTTCATTGGGGTTCGGGGTCAAGTTCGGGTCAAATTCGGGTCCCGAACCCGAACTTTTTTTTCAAGTTCGGCCGAACCCGAACATCCAGGTATCCACTCAACTCTAGTTAACAGCCAAACAAAACTCAATATTTATTGCCCTGATTCTGTAGTTTGCAGAAACACCCCATATGTGGCCGTAAACTACTGTACGGGCACACGGCAGGGCGCAGAGGGAAAAGAACACCGAGTTGTTTTTGGAAGACAGATTTTGCTGGACTGGTTTATTTACACCTTGTCCCATTTGAAGCCCCCCTGATGCACCCCTATAGTAGAAACTCCATAAAAGTGACCCCATCTAAGAAACTGCACCCCTCAAGGTATTCAAAACTGATGTTACAAACTTTGTTAACCCTTTATGTATTCCACAAGAATGATTGGCAAATGGAGATGAAATTTAACAATTAACATTTTTGGGCAAATTTTCCATTTGAATCCATTTTTTTCCAGTAACAAAGCAAGGGTTAACAGCCGAACAAAACTAAATATTTATTGCCCTGATTCTGTAGTTTGCAGAAACACCCCATATGTGTGGTGTTGAATACCTTGAGGGGTGTAGTTCCTTAGATGGGGTTACTTTTATGGAGTTTCTACTCTAGGGGTGCATCAGGGGTTCTTCAAATGGGACATGGTACCAAAAAAAAAGGCCATCAAATTCTGCCTTCTAGAAACCATACGGCGTTTGATTCCTTCTGCCCCTGCCGTTTGGTCATACAGCAGTTTACAACCATATGGCGTGTTTCTGTAAACTGCAGAATCAGGGTAATAAATATTAAGTTTTGTTTGGCTGTTAACTCTTGCTTTGTTACTGGAAAAAAAAATGATTAAAATGGAAAATTTGCCAAAAAATAGCTGTTTGGCACAGTTTTTATTATTTTTTTGACCGTGTTTATCTGAGGGGTTAGGTCATGGGGTATTTTTATAAAGCAGATTCTTACGGATGCGGGGATACCTAATATGTCATTTATTTAGGTTTTACACTATATTATCCTTTTATAAACAAAAAAAACGAACATTTTAGTATCTCCATAGTCTAACAGTCAGTTTTTTTTTAAACTTTTTAGCCGATTATCCTAGTTAGGGGCTCATTGTTTGTGGCATGATGGTTTTATTGGCACTATTTTGGGGGGCATATGGCTTTTTGATCACTTGCTATTACACTTTTTGTGATGTAAGGTGACAAAAAAATAGCATTTTTTTTTGCACCTTTTTTTTTTTTTTTACAGTGATTCATCTGAGGTGTTAGGTAATGGGGTATTTTATAGAGCAGATTCTTACGGACGCGGCGATACCTAATATGTATACTTTTTTTTTTGTTTTGCAAAATAATAAGACTTAAGTCTGAGAACCATATTTTTTTTTTATGTCAGTGGCTAAATGGAATTAAAATTGGGGAAGGGGATTATAAATTAGTACTCCATGGAAGTGTGGTACTCCCTGAAACAACCAATAATGAAGAGGCCCGGATTATCGGGGCACGTGTCACACTGAGTGGTGGTGTCCTTCCGTGTCCCCCGTCCATTCTTTCTAGTATGGGGGACCACACATGTAAAGGGTTGGCCAGGGACGATCCGGGCGCCTCCAGTTCCAACTGGAGGGATTTCCCTGTGTTGCCAGCGCTCCGGGATAGCACAAATGAGTTGCACAAGGCAACCTTTTCCAAGTAGACTGCAACTTTTTTGTACCATGCCCAGGTTTTGCACATGGCATTATATGGCTTGAGGACTTGATCAGAGAGATCACCTCATCCAAAATACCAATTGTAGTTGAGGACCGTTGCCACGGTACCTCGCACAGGGACAGGGGTGATGCCGTTACCATGACATCCCTCTTGTCCTTATATCTGACCAGCAACAGGTTTCCACTGGTAAGGGACATTCTGGGGGTTGAATACGGGAATCTCGCCCCTCGTACACACAAAACTTGTAAGTTTACCCTGAGGTACTCTCACAAAGTTTGTACAGCTTCACGCCATACCTCGCCCGCTTAGAGGGAACATACTGGCGGAAAATTTGTCTTCCCTTGAAAGCAATGAGAGACTCATCAACCGCGACCTCCCTTCCAGGTACATAGGCTTTTCAAAAATTGGGCCCCAAAGTGATCGATGACCGGCCTGATTTTGTACAGGCGGTCATAAGCAGGATAACCTCAGGGTGACATGTTGCATTATCTGCATAATGCAGGCATTTCCGGATGGCCTCAAACCAGGTACATGTCATGGCCATACTGTAAAGTTGGGTCTGGTAGAGCACGTCCCCACTCCAGTAATGCCTGACACTGTTTTGTTTGACTAGGCCCATGTGCAGCACGAGGCCCCAAAACGTCCTCATCTCGGCTGCACTGACCGGAGTCCAGCCACCGGTCCTAGCCAAAAAGGAGCCTGGGTGTTGAGCACTGAACTGTTGAGCGAACACGTTCGTTTGCTCCACCATCAAATTCACAAAGTGGTCACTGAAAAAAAGACTAAAGTAGTCATATTCAGTGAAGCCCACTGTGGGAATCTGGATTCCTGGTTGGCCAACAAAATCAGGAATCACAGGCTCAAAATGCTCTGGGGTACACCATGCAAGTTCACCGGTAGGGGGCTCTGGTGGACTTAACTGGTTTGCCGTAAAACTAGTACAAGCCCAGGAGCTGCTCGTACTAGTATGGGCCACAGAGTCTCTGGCTTGGCTGTCCCCTTGCTCCGCCTGGCGGCGTCTCCGCCGCCTTGGGGTCTCATCATCATCGCTAGATGATGAGGAGGACGCGGATGACAAAAGGAAAGTCGGGTCATCCTCATCCTCACGGGCTCTCGGAGTCGGAGGCAAGCTGGGCGTATGCCTCCTCGGCCGAGAACATCCGGCAGGCCATAGGGGAGTGTGTGTATGCGTGTGTGTGTGTAAATCTTTATTTAGTGTGCATGAGTGTGGGGGCATGGGTGTTCACGTACTTATCCCTAAAACCTCTGGGAGGTCTAGGGTCACACAGATGTGGACCCCAGACATCCGATTAGGGTGATGCAACAATATAACTTTATTCCCCCCCCCCCCCCTAAACTTTCCCTGAATATCCCTGCCTAACCTAACCTGTCCCTAACCTTTCCCTAAGTACCTTTTAGTGCCAGATGGCACTGTGGAGGGTCAGAAGGGGGGTGTTGAGCACAGATGGGGGTGCTAGATCAGTAGATCCGATTGCAGGCTCCTCTCTCCTCGCTCCCGGACACAGAAAGGAGGAGGAGAGGAGAGCTGCAGCAAGTTAAATCTCCCACCCGCCCTGCAGCCAATCAGAAGCGATCCTGAGAGGTGATGTCACCATCACCTCTCAGGATCGCAGAATGGTGATTGTTGGTGTATTATCACACCACGATGACCATCCTGTTCCGGATTATCGGGTCACCAGAGACCCAAATAACCCGGAAACGCAGCAAACCGCCGATCTGATTTGACCTGCGGTTTGCCGCGATCGCCGATACGGGGGGGGGGGGCTCACAGGACCCCCCGCACATTGTCCCAGGGTGCCTGCTGATTGATTTCAGCAGGCACCCAGTTTCGATCACCGCCCGCTGCATGTCATGTGTCCTTAAGTACCGGTATGTCATGTGTCCCCAACAGGTTAACCACCTCAGCCCCCCTAGCTTAAACACCCTTAATGACCAGACCACTTTTTACAATTCTGCACTACACTACTTTCACCGTTTATTGCTCGGTCATTCAACTTACCACCCAAATGAATTTTACCTCCTTTTCTTCTCACTAATAGAGCTTTTATTTGGTGGTATTTCATTGCTGCTGACATTTTAACATTTTTTGTTATTAATCGAAATTTAACGAAATTTTAGCAAAAAAATGAAATTTTTCACTTTCAGTTGTAATTTTTTTTTTAAAAAGACATCTATATATACATTTTTCTAAAAATTTATTGTTCTACATGTCTTTGATAAAAAAAATGTTTGGGTAAAAAAAATATGGTTTGGGTAAAAGTTATAGCGTTTACAAACTATGGTACAAAAATTTGAATTTCCGCTTTTTGAAGCAGCTCTGACTTTCTGAGCACCTGTCATGTATCCTGAGGTTCTACAATGCCCAGACAGTAGAAACACCCAACAAATGACCCCATTTTGGAAAGTAGACACCCTAAGGTATTCGCTGATGGGCATAGTGAGTTCATAGAACTTTTAATTTTTTGTCACAAGTTAGCGAAAAATGATGATTTTTTTTTTCTTACAAAGTCTCATATTCCACTAACTTGTGACAAAAAATTTAAACATCCATGAACTCACTATGCCCATCACAAAATACCTTGGGGTGTCTTCTTTCCAAAATGGGGTCACTTGTGGGGTAGTTATACTGCCCTGGCATTTTAGGGACCCTAATGTGTGAGAAGTAGTTTGAAATCACAATGTGTAAAAAATGCCCTGTGAAATACAAAAGGTGCTCTTTGGAATGTGGGCCCCTTTGCCCACCTAGGCTGCAAAAAAGTGTCACACATGTGATATTGCCGTACTCAGGAGAAGTTGGGCAATGTGTTTTTGGGTGTCATTTTACATATACCCATGCTGGGTGAGATAAATATCTCGGTCAAATGCCAACTTTGTATAAAAAATTGGGAAAAGTTGCCTTTTGCTGAGATATTTCTCTCACCCAGCATGGGTATATGTAAAATGACAGCCCAAAACACATTGCCCAACTTCTACTGAGTATGGCGATACCACATATGTGACACTTTTTTGCAGCCTAGGTGGGCAAAGGGGCCCACATTCCAAAGAGCACCTTTCAGATTTCACAGGCCATTTTTTACAGATTTTGATTTCAAACTACTTCTCACTCATTAGGGCCCCTAAAATGCCAGGGCAGTATAACTACCCCACAAGTGACCCCATTTTGGAAAGAAGACACCCCAAGGTATTTTGTGATGGGCATAGGGAGTTCATGGAAGTTTTTATTTTTTGTCACAAATGTCTGAATGGAGCCTTACAGGGGGGTGATCAATGACAGGGGGTTGATGAGGGAGTGTATATGGGGTGATCATCCCCCTGTCATTGATCACCCCCCCTGTAAGGCTCCATTGAGACGTCCGTATGTGTTTTGCGGATCCGATCCATGGATCCGTGGATCCGTAAAACACATACGGACGTCTGAATGGAGCCTTACAGGGGGGTGATCAATGACAGGGGGGTGATCAATGACAGGGAAGTGATCAGGAAGTCTATATGGGGTGATAACCCCCCCTGTCATTGATCACTATAAGGCTCCAGTCAGAGGTCCGTATGTGTTTTGCGGATCCATGGATCCGCAAAACACATACGGACGTCTGAATGGAGCCTGACAGGGGGATGATCAATGACAGGGGGGGTGATCAATGATAGGGGGGTGATCAGGGAGTCTATATGAGGTGATCAGGGGTTAATAAGGGGTTAATAAGTGACAGGGAGGAGTGTAGTGTAGTGTAGTGTGGTGCTTGGTGCTACTTATTACAGAGCTGCCTGTGTCCTCTGGTGGTCGATCCAAGCAAAAGGGACCACTAGAGGACCAGGTAGCAGGTATATTAGACGCTGTTATCAAAACAGCGTCTAATATACCTGTTAGGGGTTAAAAAAATCGCATCTACAGCCTGCCAACGAACGATCGCCACTGGCATGCTGTAGATCCACTCGCTTACCGGCCGATCCTGTGAACGCCTGTGTGCGCGCGTTCACAGGAAATCTCGCGTCTCGCGAGATGACGCATCTAGGAGGAATGAATCGACCGCCGCCAGGATGCATCCCTGCATTAGGCGGTCGTGAGGCAGTTAAAGAGGTTGTCCGGTCCCAAAATCAATTATTTTTATGTGCTCCTAACACCTCACCATGCATACATATACCCCCAATACCTGTTTTTCATGTCTGAGCTCTCCTTCCCCTCTGGAAGACATCAGACTATCCTGGCAGATCTGTTTACTTTCTTGTTTTGTTGAATACATAACTTTATTGATACACAAGCCTGGCTGCACGGCACAGTGATGAGTCACAGGCTGGCCACGCCCCCCACACTGCTCTGTCTGCAGCAGCTACTCCATCTATAACTCCTGTGTCTATGTTACTACACCCAGACAGGAATCTACTTCTCACCCAGTGTCTAAATCCTATTACTGACTGTCCACAGGCTCTGCCCTCACATGTGTATCTAATCCTATCCTGTGTGATACAACCTGCTGTGCGGTGTATCTAATCCCATCATTGACCATCCACATGCTCTTCCCTCACTATTTCCAGAGTTTGATAAACAGCTGGAATCAGTAAGCGTATCCAATCACATCTGTATGTAATACTATCCTGTATGTGTGCCTGATACACATTCTGGTGTGTTAGATACTGCCTGCTGAAGTGTATATCTAATCCCATCTACTATGATACAGCCTGCTAAACTATGTATCTAATCCCATCTTGTATGATAAGCTGTCTGCTGAGCTGTATATCTAATCCTATCATCTATGATACTGCCTGCTGAGCTGTATATCTAATCCTATCATCTATGATACTGCCTGCTAAACTGTGTGTCTAATCCTGTCTTGTATGATACTGCCTTACTTAGCAGTGTAGCTAATCCCATTTTGTATGGCACAGCCTGCTGAGTGGTGTATCTAATCCTATCTTGTTTGATGCTGCCTGCTGAGCTGTATATCTAAACACTTATGCACATGACCGTATCTATTTTGCGATCCATATTTTTTGCAGTCCCATTGAGTTCTATGGATTTGAGGTCCTAATTTTGAAGACCAGAATAGGACATGTTCTGTCTTTACTGGAACTGACATATGGATGTAAAAAACACACTGATGACGTCCCTGTGCTTTCCACATCCGTATGTCAGTTCTGCGAATGATAGAACATGTCCTATTCTGGTCCTCATAATGCAGATCTAAAACCCACAGAACTCAATGGGACTGTAAAAAAAAATGTGAATCACACACGGACAGTAACCTTATTTTGTCGATCTGTGACTTGCAGACCACAAAACAGATATGGTTCTGTGCACGAGCCCTATCTGTCACGGCTGAGGATGGGGAAAACCCTCAGCCGTGCGATGCCAGATGGTGGTTGGGCTGCTCGGCCAGGAAGACAGGATTAGGGAGCAGGTCACCTCCTAACGCGTCCCTAACCTGACCCTAACTCCTAGCTGCATGGGCCGACCTTTAAGGTAGGAGGACCCATGCTCCGGAACCTCGGATCCCTAACTCACCCTCCGTCCGGTCCCTGGACTAGGAGTCAGGGAAAGATGACCTGTTCCTCCAGGACACGGAGGAACAGGGGTCTCAATGGCCAAGCTGCAGGGAAAAGGGGAACACAAACAGACTTAATGATATGGCAGGCGAACTAAGTAGTTCCACCAACCTGCCACAGCCTTGCTGACTGGATCCCTGTGCACACAGGAATCCAGAACCATAAGCTGCACAAAATAACAAAGGAAGGTCCCAACAGAACATCACATGGACATACGAAAGTGCATACAAACGCACACACAACTCCAAGGGAACCGCACACATACCTGTTGTCCGCGGCAACCGCACTTGAAGCTAACAACATTATGCCTCCAGCTGCAGTTGACACTACAACCCAAACCGTGGGCAACTGTATGCGGCTCCCAAGGAGTCACGGCCATAAACATGGTTGTGACACTATCACTTATACTGAGTGCCCATAACAATGACATCCACAGTGCCCCCATAACAGTGACGGCGACAGTGCCCCATAACAGTGACATCCACAGTTTCCCCATAACAGTGACATCCACAGTGTCCCCATAACAGTGACATCCAAAGTGTCCCCATAACAGTGACATCCACAGTGTCCCCATAACAGTGACATCCACTGTGTTCTCATAACAGTGACATCCACAGTGTCCCCATAACAGTGACATCCACAGTGCCCCCATAACAGTGACGGCCACAGTGCCCCATAACAGTGACAACCACAGTGCCCCCATAACAGTGACGTCCACTGTGTTCTCATAACAGTGACATCCACAGTGTCCCCATAACAGTGACATCCACAGTGCCCCCATAACACTGACGGCTACAGTGCCCCATAACAGTGACAACCACAGTACCCCCATAACAGTGACGTCCACTGTGTTTTCATAACAGCGACATCCACAGTGTCCCCTTAACAGTGACATCCACAGTGCCCCCATAACAGTGACATCCACAGTGCCCCCATAACAGTGACGGCCACAGCGCCCCATAACAGTGACAACCACAGTGCTCCCATAACAGTGACGTCCACTGTGTTCTCATAACAGTGACATCCACAGTGTCCCCATAACAGTGACATCCACAGTGTCCCCATAACAGTGACATCCACAGTGTCCCCTTAACAGTGACATCCACAGTGTCCCCTTAACAGTGACATCCACAGTGTCCCCTTAACAGTGACATCCACAGTGTCCCCTTAACAGTGACATCCACAGTGTCCCCTTAACAGTGACATCCACAGTGTCCCCTTAACAGTGACATCCACAGTGCCCCCATAACAGTGACGGCCACAGTGCCCCATAACAGTGACAACCACAGTTCCCCCATAACAGTGATGTCCACTGTGTTCTCATAACAGTGACATCCACTGTGTCCCCATAACAGTGACATCCACAGTGTCCCCATAACAGTGACATCCACAGTGTCCCCTTAACAGTGACATCCACAGTGTCCCCTTAACAGTGACATCCACAGTGTCCCCATAACAGTGACATCCACAGTGTCCCCTTAACAGTGACATCCACAGTGCCCCCATAACAGTGACGGCCACAGTGCCCCACAACAGTGACAACCACAGTTCCCCCATAACAGTGACATCCACAGTGTCCCCATAACAGTGACATCCACAGTGTCCCCATACCAGTGGGGACGCTGTGTGACGCTGTGTAGTCAGAGCTTGAAGTGAGGCATAAATGTTCTGAACCTGAGAACTAATGAATATTTATCGCGAATATCGCAACTTCGCCAATTCGCAAATATTTATAATATAGTGCTATATATTTGGTTTTTGGATTTTCATTTTTTTTTTGTACTCGAAAAATCGGCAATGTAATGATTGCGTAATATTCGAATATTACGCGATCAATACAGGCGTGGTTCAAAAAGGAATATTTAGCACAATATTGAATTGTCAAGCAACTTAAGCAGGGAGGAATCATGACTTCAGATGGAAAAAAATGACGAATATTCTAAAAACAAATATATATGGTAGCACTATTTTCAATATAGTGCTATATATTCCTTTTTGAACCACGCCTGTATTGATCGCATAATATTCGAATATTACACAATCATTACATAGCCAATTTGTTGAGTAAAAAAAAATGATGAATATTCAGAAAAACTAATATATAGCACTATATTCAAAATAGTGCTATATATTCCTTTTTGAACCACGCCTGTATTGATTGCGTAATATTTGCATATTGCGCAATCATTACATTGACGATTTTCCGAGTAAAAATATAAGGAATATTCAAATTTCCGAATGTTCGACAAATATTCTACAAAATATTTGCAAAATATCGCAAATTCGAATATGACCCCTGCCGCTAATCACTAGTGATAAATCACAACCCCGGGCGTTTATAGTCAATGTAAGACCAACACACGCGTTCGATCAAACACTCGCACACTCACAAACTCAAAATGTCAGCTGTTATTCACAGACAACTCCAAACCAGACTGCTGATTTTTCTTCATCTGGATTCAAAGGCAAAGGTTGGGATTATTATATTTATTTTAAAGATTTTGAGAAATTGAGTTTTCTTTTAAATATGGCATAAAGTAAATCTGCTAACTCACAAATATATTAGATGTTGACGAAGAAAATTGGGGAAAAAAATCTAGGTTCTGTTCATCGGTAGAGATGACGAAGTTTACTTAAATTGGATTTGGCTGCTTTGCCGAATTTTACAAAAAAATCCACTTTGTGATTAATTAGTTTGTCACAAAGCGCATTTATTTGAAATTAGTGGGTGCAATGACAGGGAGCGGCGATTGTCATTGTACCCCTCAGATGCCGCGTTCATACATGATCGCGGCATCTGATAGTAAAAATGCAGTGTAAAAAAAAAAATTTGACTTACCTGATCCATTTGCACATGGTGGGCCGGCTGCCGCCACCTTGATTGAAGGTCTAGTACGAAATCTCGTGCGGGCCGCAATGACATCATCACGTGTATTGATGGCACCCGTCGCTGCGCGCAGGATTTCGGGTGAGATCTTCAATCAGGATGGTGGCGGGCAGCCATTTGCAAGCAAATGGATCAGGTAAGTATAATATTTTTTTTTTTTACTATTTTAGGTTGAGTCGATTTGCTACCGCGAAGCACGAGTAAGTTCAGCTTTGCGGCGAATTGAATTTATACTGAAACTCGGATCGAAGTCCATATTCACTCAACACTATTCATCAGGATAACTGGCATAGGATATTGAGTTAGATCCTCTCTGTATTTGTTTTGGTTGCAGTGTATTTCCCAGATGCATATAATGCTTAGGGCTAACTTATATCCCTATAAAGGGGGTTTGATGTGGGAAGGATTAGGGGGGTCTTATGCATGTTATGTGAAAATGTGTTGAGTTTAATCATTTTTGGGAGGGAGTCTGCAGTTTTGTTGTAGAAATTTGTATTTCTCACATCAAAATTCAGAAAGCCTCTTACCTGTATCCTGGAATTGGCAAATG